>NW_026057577.1:58934975-59067475 GCF_023721935.1 Panthera uncia | reverse complement strand
TTTCTCACTTTTATTCTGTATGTTTATGCTTTTCAAGAAAAATGACAAGTATAATTTTTAAAAATTCCCATGCTAGATTTCAAAATTCATTAGGATAAGTAAAGGTGAAGTGGTATGCTATGAGCACTGTGTCTTTAAAAATGATTCAGAGAGGGGCGCCTGGGTGGCTCAGTCGGTTCAGCATCCAACTTCAGCTCAGGCCATGATCTCACAGTCCGTGGGTTCGAGCCCTGAGTTGGGCTCTGTTCTGACAGCTCAGAGCCTGGAGCCTGCTTCGGATTCTGTGTCTCCCTCTCTGTCTGCCCCTGCCCTGCTCATGCTGTCTCTGTCTCAAAAATAAGTAAAAACATTAAAAAATTAAAAAAAAAATGATTCAGAGAAAATTGTTTCTCTATGCCCAAAGTACATTTCCACATCGGACTTTGATTTGCAGGCTCAGGGAACACTTCATGACAGCCCCTCTTTACCCAACTTTATTATTATTATTTTTTAGAAGTTTGTTTATAAAGTAATCTCTGCATTCAACATGGGGCTCAAACCCATAGTCTCAAGATCAAGAGTCAAATCTCTTCCGCCTGAGCCAGCCAGGCACCCTTCTCTTTACCCAGTTTTAACAGGTGACTTTTTTCTGTTTTTTCCTCAGATTCCTTTTTACGAAGATATTTGTAAAGGCATTAAAGCTGGTGACACCTGTGAGAAACTAGTGGGATATTCTGCCGTGTATAGAGTCTGTTTTGGAATGGCCTGTTTCTTCTTCATCTTCTGCCTTCTGACCTTGAAAATCAACAGCAGCAAAGGTTGTAGAGCGCATATTCACAACGGGTGAGTCTTCAGTCTTGGGGGTTGGTTTCTCTCTTTTTATTTTGAATAGTAATTTATTTTGAGAGAGAGGGAGTGTGAGCAGGGGAGGGGTAGAGAGAGAAGGAGTAAATCCCAAGCAGGCTTGGCACTGTCAGTGTGCGGGGCTCAAACTCACAAAGCATCAATCCGATCGCGACCTGAGCCAAAATGAAGAATCAGACGCTTAACCGACCGAGCCACCCAGGCGCCCCTAGTTTCCCCTTCCCTGATATTCAGAATAGTGTTCCTTGACCTCTTCTGATCCGACCATCTGACTGCTCTTCCTGTAGTTGAAATTGTTGACACTCATTTTCGGGAAGGGGGGATTTGTCACCCCTCAGTGGCCCAAGAATTAGAATCCTATTGGTCACGCCAGTACCACAGTGAGAAATGCAGCAGAGGTAGGCGTTTTTATTTCTAGTACTAAGACCTACCCCTAGGTCATTTCCACCCCCCTGCAACAAAGTGATGTTTTGCACAATCAGCGACCATGCTGAATTGGTCTTAATTATGGGACAAGGCAGTCTCCAGTCACTTAATTACTTCCTCTCGATTTGGAAGGAACAGTACCAATGGTAGAAACATGGACTGACATGCTTACCTTCTCTCTCTCTCTCTCTCTCTCTCTTTTTTGAGAGAGACAGAGCATGACTGGGGGAGGGGCAGAGAGCGAGGGACACAGAATCCAAAGCAGGCTCCAGGCCTGAGCTGTCAGCACAGAGCCCGATGCGGGGCTCGAACCCATGAACCGTGAGATCATGACCTGAGCCGAAGTCGGACGCCTAATCGACTGACCCACCCAGGCGCCCCCTGACTTGCTTACCTTATAAAAGGTCTTTTGTGCTTCCATGAATATCATTTAAATACATTTCCTCTTTTTTTCTTTTTTTTCTTTCCAGCTTTTGGTTCTTTAAACTTCTGCTGCTGGGGGCCATGTGCTCAGGAGCTTTCTTCATTCCAGATCAGGAGACCTTTCTGAATGGTACAAATGGGGTATTTGGGGTACCTATTTATTTTGTTCTTACCCATTTTGTAAAATTGTTCAAAAGTGTAGTCCAGGGTGCCTTTGATATTTCGAATTAGTGATTTTCTTGTGGTTCAATGAAAAAAAAATTCCTGCCTTACCTGCCCACACTGTATCCACCTTCCCCACTCCCTATCCCTTCCTGTTCACTCCTCTTTCTCCATCTAGATCTTTCCCCTGTTCCCTCCCTTTCTGGCCAGGTGTTGCTCTACAGCCTGGAGAATTCAGTTGCTAATTTTAAGGTGATTGGCCTGAAGGGAAAATGGGGCCCTGCAAGTCTCTCTGAAAAACAGTTTAGCGTGTTAGTATGAAACCATCACTGAAGGCGTTCTGGGACGCCTTGTTCTTTCTGAGCACTGCCCGGAAATCCGCCTACGCGGAACACGAGGCTACTGAGTTTTAAATGAGCTGCAGCTATAATGAGATAAGAAAGGCATCATCCAGCCTTATTTCTAAACTTACCTAGGTGAAACTGTATATAATATTGGATTACATTTCTTATTCCTAGAATTTCCCGAACTTAATTTAATTTGGAACCGTTAATCATAGGTGAAACAGGGGTCCTTCTACATGAAAACTAGGGAGATTCAAAACATTGTTTAACCCAAACGAATTCATTTTCCTAATTAAGGTAGTAAAAACATCCGCACTATGTCAGTCCCTAAGGAAAAGACTACGGCCCCTCAAATGGTCACTAGGGTCTGGCTAGTTTTTAGGGGCATAACTAGCTGCATGCACTCCTGAAGGAGGTCCTCTCCGAGTCTTATTTTTTCCTAAAATGCTGTTAACTAGTTTTCTGTTCCCCACAGATGTACTTTTATGTGTTAGAAAGATAGATTTAGAATGGGACGGGGCTAACAGTTCTTTTTATAGCCAACTGCAGTTCAGCCATTTTCATAGACAACCTGTAACCTAGAGACATGGAAGGTTAGAGCATCCTTGTAGCAGAGCGAGGAGTGGATCTGAGTCTGTGGCCCCCAGTCTGACCCTCATTTCCCTACTAATCTCTGGTGGCTCACTGCCTTTTTTCTTCTTAAGATATGTTTTTACTTACAAATCGTGGATCGTTGTTGATTTTGTGAATAGCTGCGTCTTTTAGGGTAGCTGTCAGTTACAGTGTGTAGGTTCAGCTTAGATGCTCAAGAGCCGCACACACTGCTTTGTGTTCACATCCCAGCTACGTCCTTTACTGGCCATGGGACATTTTTTTTTTTTTTTAACGTTTTATTTCTCTTTTGAGAGACAGAAAGAGACAGAGTGTAAGCTAGGGAGGGGCAGAGAGAGAGAGGGAGACACAGAATCCGAAGCAGCCTCCACGCTCTGAGCTGTCAGCACAGAGCCCCATGCGGGGCTCAAACCCACAAACTGTGAGATCATGACCTGAGCCGAAGTCGGACACTTAACTGACTGAGCCCCATGGTTGTGGGACTTTGTCAATTTGCATAGACTCTCAATTTTTCTCATCTGTAAAGTGCGTGTAACAATAGCACCCATCTTATACGGTTGCGTGGAAATTAAATGTGTTGCAGGTACAGTAAGAGTGTAGTAAAGATAAACTGTAGTCATTATTCTCCTTTAAGCTCAGCACTTGGAGTGGTCACCTCATCTCCTTTTGGATGGTCTTCTTTTGCAGCCTGGCGCTATGTGGGAGCCGTCGGGGGCTTCATCTTTATAGGCATCCAGCTCATCCTGCTCGTGGAGTTTGCACATAAATGGAACAAGAACTGGTATGTGCAATTTGGGAAGGTTTCCAAGTGAACTCAGTCGTTGCTCGGGGAAACTGCCTGCAATACGGTGTTGATAGAGGGTCTACACAGAGCTGTGTTGGCAGGGGTGGGCAGCCTGCTCGTGCCGGAAACAGGTTGGCGCACTTTCCCTTCATTCCTCTCCTCTACCGGTCTTCTTCTCCTTTCTTCCTTTCCTTCTTCCATGTTATTTCTTTTTCACTTTTTGGCTTTTCCCTGTATTCTCTCATTTGGGCTCTGAGTCAGCTGCTGTTGTGACTTAGCCACACTCAACATCCATTGCTGGCACCTCTTGGCCCTGGCTCCCCGGTTGTGACGCTAGGTGCCTGAAAACTTGGGCAGGTTTTATCTTATGCCTCCATCCTCAGGAGATTTAGAAAAAAGTACTTTGGGGGCACCTGGGTGGGTCAGTCAGTCTGACTCTTGGTTTCAGCTCAGGTCATGATCTTTCATGAGTTTGAGCCCCATCAGGCTCTGCACCAACAGTGTGGAGCCTGCTTGGGATTGTCTCCCTCTTTCCCTCCCTCTCCCCCACTCGTGCTGTCTCTGTCTCTCTCAAAGTAAATAAATATACTTAAAAATTTTTTTTTTTGGTTCTTTCTCAATCTGCCTAAGATTATAAAGACCCTTCATTAGGAAGATCTGTTGTGCCACCTTAGAAAGCCATCCTGAATTTAAAAATGTAGATTCTTTCTAAGCGCCTTGACATGGAATTCACATCCTAGGATAAGTAGGAAATGCCAAATTATTAATAGCTAGTTTTATTTCTCGCTGAGCCACACAATTCAGGAAATGGCAACTAGGTAAGTGTCAGCCCTTGAGTGCTAAAGGCCAGGCTGACTCCCTTTGTGCCCCCAGGCAGGGCACTTTGCTGCTCTTGTTTGCTTAGCTTCCTTATAAAATAACAAATGAGAATAACTATCTGTTGTGCCTAGGAAGACTTCTTGTTGTTTTGTCATTTTTATTCGTATCATGTTATTTTAAACTGTTTTGGAAAAAAGAAATCAGTAAATAATGTATGAACATGAAATTTATTTTTTCTCTTGGACAAAACAAAATATATGGTCCAGATTCCCTCAAAATAACTTTTCACTCTGATTATATTCCTCAGCTTGGTGGTAGTTAGTGTTTCATTGGGTTTGGTTTTGTTTCTTTAGAGATCAAATCGGGGCGCCTGGGTGGCGCAGTCGGTTAAGCGTCCGACTTCAGCCAGGTCACGATCTCACGGTCCGTGAGTTCGAGCCCCGCGTCGGGCTCTGGGCTGATGGCTCGGAGCCTGGAGCCTGTTTCCGATTCTGTGTCTCCCTCTCTCTCTGCCCCTCCCCCGTTCATGCTCTGTCTCTCTCTGTCCCAAAAATAAATAAAAAACATTGAAAAAAAAAAAAAATTTAGAGATCAAATCAAGAGATGCCTGAGTGAAAGGCTAGTGTTATCATTTTATAATTTAGTGAATACTAAATACCCAAATACTTAATAGTTTCTAAAATATTTACAGCACATAGAGGAGTCACATAAGTGATACTACAGAAATTTATTTTGTCTAATATAAAATCATTCTAAATGTTTCCTAAAATTCTTACCCATATAGGTCAAAATAGGGAACTTCATGGTGGAATAATACCGTTTTTGATACTGGGTGCCTGATTTACCCAGTAAGCAGTATGTTCCCTTGACAATATTTGAGCTTCTTTACTCTGACTTGAATGTTTTGCTCAGTTCTGAAGCCATTTTCTGGGACTAATTATTCATGCTAAGTTTTAACAGGCATTTGGAAGAGTTTGGCTGCTGTAAAAACCTTCCCGAAACCACTCAGTAAGAACAACTTAAGCGCTTTGCAACCGATGATGTTGCTGTTGTCTACACATTGAGGCCAGTATCCCAACAAAATCCCTTAATGTCAGCATATTCATAGTTGATTTGTCTGCCTAAAATTAGGATTAAGCTAGGCAGCTCACTAATAATGTATTTCCAGATAAATTAATCTAATTTACTAGGTTTGTTTTTTAACAGAGACTATTGCTTACAAGGATAGTCTAGAAAATATAATATATCACTGTTCATGGAACAACCAAACTGCTTTTTCTTCCCTTTCCCTCTCTGTTTTCTCTCTCTCTCTTTTTTTTTTAAGTTTACTTATTTATTTTAGAGAGACAGTGGGAGAGTGAGAGGAGAGAGACAATCCCAAGTAGGCTCCCTCCCGACTGTCAGTGCAGAGCCCCATGTGGGGCTTGATCTCACAAATTAGGAGATCATGACCTGAGCTGAAATTGAGAGTTGGCCGCTTAACCGACTGAACCACCCAAGTGCCCCTGTTTCCTCTTTTCAAGAAATATCTTGAGAAGAAGATCCCAAAGGCAGTAGGATGGAGGCCATGGGTCCGGAAACCAGGAGACTGCAGGTGTCTGTCCCTCTGCTCCTCTAGATCGCTGTTTCCCTTTGGGCATATTACTTGGCCTCTCTGACCGCTGTTTTCACACCTGTAAAATAATATGGTCACGTTAGATGTTTAATTTTCTTTTTCCTTTCGACCTCAGATATTGTGATTTGAAATGACGCTTCTATATCAAAATTGAAATAGCAAAAAGTAGAAGGTACATTTAGGTGTTTCTAACAAAGACCCATTTTCTAAATGTGCTAGATTTGTCATTTCTGTTGTGGTTAGGTGTTATTTACTCCAGAACCCGAGCCCAGCCTGGTGCCAGCGTACTGCTGAGTTGGTGCACTCTGCCCCGTTGTCTGGTCCTTTTCTAATCTCCTTTGAAGCACTTCTTCTCATTTAGCATTTATTCACAGTTTTGGGGAGTATTAACTGTGTCCCAGACAGTGTGGTAGGCACCGAGAGTATAAAGATAAGTAAGTCATGGCACTTGGGTTATCTGCAAAACAAAAGGTCATCAAGGAGGATGTCATGAATCTGGAGCAGCAGGAATAGCAGCCATTCTCCTAAAACACTGCTGCACGAAGTTATTATTTTTTTAATGCTTGTTATTCCTAAGAGAGAGACAGAGAAAGAGACAGAGTACAAGTCGGGGGTGGGGGCAGAGAGGGAGGGAGACACAGAATATGAAGCAGGCTCCAGGCTCTGAGCTGTCAGCACAGAGTCAGACACAGGGCTCGAACTCACAAACCTTGAGATCATGACCTGAGCTGAAGTCGGACGCTCAACCAACTGAGCCACCCAGGCACCCCCACAAAGTTATTTTTTAACAGTTGACATTTCTTACACTAATATTCAGTAGGCACCTGTTTGCCAGGCACTCAATAGCAGGAGAAGAGCAGTGAACACAGTGATGTCCTGCTCTATGAAGCTTACCTTCTCCTGTTGGGGAGGGCAGGAGGCATGGACAGCCAATTTATGATCAAGTAAGTAAGTAACAGGTTCAATGGGAAAAGACTGGAGAAAAAGAAAGCGGGGTGTGGGGGTTGGGGAGAGCAGGGCAGGGAAAGGCTTCATGATCAGGTGTGAGGGAGACCACTGCAAACAGAAGGAAGTGTGGAGGCTGAGGCAGGACTGTGCCGGGCCCATGCCCGGCTTGTTTGGGGGCAAATGGGGGCCCCCTGTGCTGCACCCCTGTGGTGAGGGATGGGCACCAGTGGTGAGGTAGGAGATGCCATTTGGCCAGATGCTGTCGGGCTTCTGGGGCATTTGTGTGAGGTAGGAAGGGCATTAGTGGGGTTTGAAACCAGAGGAACATGATACAAAGTCTATTTTAATTCCAGGAAATGTTAGGGGGTGTCAGAGGTGCAAGTAAGGAGGCCCGTGGAAGATAATCCAGGTGAGAGATGGCCGTAGCTCAGACGATGGTAGCAGCAGTCAGATTCTAGTCTATTCCAAAATTGGAACTCATGGACTTTGCTGATGGTGATGAGGAGGTGGGGTTGGGTGGGGGGAGGGAAAAAAGACTGTAGTCACGAGTTCTTTTCTTTTTTAAAAAAAGTTTCCCTTCCCAAAAGGAAGGAATGGAACTGCCATCTTCTGAGTTTGGGAAGATGAAGAAAAGCAGGATTAGGGGGTAGAGATGTGCATTTGGGAAGTTGGTTTGGACGAGCCCCCTTCCCCCACCCCCTGCGCTGAACAGTTGGATAATATGAGTCTAAAGTTGAAGGGAGAGGTTAGGGTTGGGAATTTAACTTTGGGAATGTAGACCTATATTGACTATAAGAAAGTCTTCATATGCTAGCGACAGCCCAAAAGACCAGTAAAGGAACAGTTGCACCCCACCCACACACTGGTCAGCAGTGTTTGCCTTTCTCTATACATTGCATTCTGTTCCTGTCATCGATTACCATTTGGCTTCTAGATCCACTCCCCCCACCCCTTCTCGAGTCTTACTCTATTATTTCCTTCGTGTGCCTTTTATGTTAGACTAATTCTGTGGTCCCTGGCGTGGTTTCAGGAATATGATGGTCATTATGATTTTGGTCTTCCCTCCCTATTTGTCTCTGGCTGCAGTAACTTTTTCATCATTAAAACATTTTAGCTGAGTTGCCTGAATACTTTCCAGTTCTGTGAAAACATTAAGCAAGTTGCTTTCTCTGTGAAGGTTTGTGAGAACGTGGTTACAGTGCGGCAGTTTAATCATAAGGCAGATGACAGTGATTCACCTGTGCTCCCTATGGTTCTACCGTCTTGATTGAGCGGTTTTGAACTCTTGTTTTGTTATTGTCCTCAATGATTTCTATAGATTGTTAAACCACCGCTTAATTCTCTTATCCCTTTATTAATATTTACATAAACTAGAGAGAAAATTAATCTCTTCTTTAAGGGTTTTTATTGTAAATCCCATTACAGTTTTTTACTCCTTTCCTAGCTGATTTTATTCTTTTCAGACTCTCCCTTGGAGCATCTGGGTGGCTCAGTCAGTTGAGCGTCCGACTTCAGCTCAGGTCATGCTCTCATGATCTCATGAATATGAGCCCCTCGTCAGGCTCTATGCTGACAGTGCAGAACCTGCCTGGGATTCTCCCTCTCCCACTCTCTGCCCCTCCCAAAATAAATAAACCCCCCTCTCAAAATAAATAAACTTAAAAAAAAAACAAAACAACAACAACTCTCTTTTAATCCTATGTGGCATCGCTTTGGAGAAGCAGTACCACTACAGACCCTTTGCAGCAGAGGGATGAAAGGGCCGAGGTCATCCAGTCTTTGAGTCAAGTTTGTCTCTCCCTAAAGAGAAGATGGACATTAGCAGAAGCTGCTACAGCAGCCCCTCCAGGCTCTGTGTTGAGAGGGAAACCACAAAGAGAACTTAACTAAGAGCTACTTTTTTTTTTTTTATTAAAAAAAAATTTTTTTTAATGTTTATTTATTTTTGAGACAGAGAGAGACAGAGCATGAACGGGGGAGGGTCAGAGAAAGAGGGAGACACAGAATCTGAAACAGGCTCCAGGCTCTGAGCCATCAGCACGGAGCCCGACGCGGGGCTCGAACCCACGGACCGTGAGTTCATGACCTGAGCTGAAGTCGGATGCTCAACCGACCGAGCCACCCAGGCGCCCCAAGAGCTACTTTTTAATACTGCCGAAACCTATCCCAGGGCGATTCCTTTTCAGAATGGGGAGGTTACGGAGCGCCTGGGTGGCTCAGTTGGTTAAGTTTCCAACTTCAGCTCAGGCTGTGATCTCATGGTTTGTGTGTTTAAGCCCTGCATAGGCTCCACACTTGGAATTCTCTCCCTCTCTCAGCCCCTTCCCCGCTTGCACCCATGTGTATGTGTGTGTGTGCACTCTCTCCATCCTCTCTCTCTCACAGTAAATTAAAAAAAAAAAAAGAATGGGGAGGTTAGAGTCAAGTCTGTGCAAGTACATTTTAGTTGATGAATACATATTTAAAAACGGAATGTTGTAGTGTTTAGGAAAAATTCTAAGCCTGAACCAAAATTGTTTTGAGATGTTTACCTGTACCTTCTAGCTTTGATTGAGCCTAACTGTTGATAAAATGATAGTCTTCCGGACAACTGGGGTGATAGCAGCCTGGGGGCTGATAGCATTAGTTACCGCCTGAGAGACGGTCAGAGAACAGGGGCCTCATCACCTTGTCTTCTCTCCTCTTCCTCTTACCACTTCTGGAGAAACAGGACTGCCGGCACAGCTACCAACAAGCTGTGGTATGCCGCTCTGGCCCTGGTGACACTCATCATGTACTCCATCGCCACCGGAGGCTTGATTTTGATGGCAGTGTTTTATACCCAGAAGGACGGCTGCCTGGAAAACAAAATTCTCCTGGGGCTGAACGGAGGCCTGTGTCTACTTATTTCAGTGGTAGCCATCTCGCCTTGTGTCCAAAATCGTAAGTACAAGTTTTCTCCATCCCTCCTGATTTATATATTTTTTGTGTGTCTTTGACCAAACCCGGTGTTTTTGTTTGTTTTGTTTTTAAATTCTGGCCACTCCATAATTTATCATGGATGGGTCAGCAGTAGGAAGGGTGGGATTGAAGTCTTCACTTGGGCTGAATGGGATAGTTGGCATGCTTCTTATCAAGAAAGATCTCAATGTAGTAAAGGCAATAAATAAGATAGCTATTACCATTATTATTTTTTTTAATGTTTATTTATTTTTGAGAGAGACAGAGCATGAGCATGAGCAGGGGAGGGGCAGAGAGAGAGGGAGGCACAGGATCTGAAGCAGGCTCCAGGCTCTGAGCTGTCAGCATAGAGCCCGATGTGGGGCTTGAACCCACAAACCGTGAGATCATGACCTGAGTTGAAGTCAGACGCCCAACCAACTGAGCCACCCAGGCGCCCCAGCTATTAACCATTATTAATGAATGTACCACAAGGAGCGTTTAAATGGAAGATGCCCTGATTGTATATTAAGTTCTTCCCTATAATCTCTGTGTAAAACGTGAATGAGAAGGCTGAGGAAGGAGTGCTTTCTGGGCTCATCTTTCACTCAAGGCCTATGGACCAAAAATCAGGGACCATGTGGTCTAGGAGTCAAGAAGCAGGAAATTTGATCTGGCTGAGCCAGCAGCTGGCCCACGAGCTAACCTTCCTCAGATCCAAGTCCTTTCTCAGTAAAGCCAACAGAAATCTGTAAACCTGACTTGACCTAAGGTTGTTTCAAAGGCAAATGGAAGAGGGGTGCCTGGCTGGGTCAGTCAGTTGAGCATGTAACTCTTAATCTCCTGTTGATGAGTTCAAGCCCCATGTTGAGCATAGAGCTTACTTAAAAACGAATAAACAAACAATCCACAAAGGCAAAGGGAAGAAATAATGGGATTTTGGAAGTGCTTTAGAAAGTACAGACTCGAGTTGTCTTTTATAAACAACTTCTGATGTCTTAAGCCAGACTGCCATCTTTGGTTATAGAAAGAAGTGTCCATGGTCTAATTTCCTTGTAGAAAACCAAATGACATTCAGGTTTCTAGGTAGGAAAAGGGCAATGTGGCCAATAATTTATAGCTCTTCAAGTCATTTCTAAAATGGTGATTTAATAAGTTAACTAGTATTGGTGTACCTGGATGGTTTAGTCCCTACTGGGAGAATGATCTCCAGGTCGTGAGTTCAAATCCCACATTGGGTATAGAGATAACTTAAATAAATAAACTTTAAGGAAAAAAAAATGAACTAGCATTGGATAATTTAAAGGTTTTCTGGCAGTGAAAATTTCAAGTACATTATTGAAATTGAGAGTACTAATCTCCCAGTCCCTTTAACTGATCAGTTAAGAATTCCCTAAAACATATTAGTGTTCAGATTAAAATACTGTTTGGGTTAAATCCTACCTTTTAAAATAGTTGTAATATTTTGAAATATTTGGTTTAATGTCATTAGTTGCTAAGGTGAGTCTTACTCTCGTGCCAAAGAGCAACATTATAAAAGAGTCTATAACTCTTAATAACTACAACTCAAAACACATTTAATCAGAGGGAAGACTGGATGAAATAAATTTTTTCATGTAGACAGGTGGTAGAAGATTTCACCAAAATTTGATAAATTCCTTTTATCATATCTTGGTTATTATGAATGATAAAAACACTTAGTTTAGTTTAAATATTATAACATATTAAAGCCCTTCCTCAATGAATGCCGAGCCCCAGTGCCTTCCTCTCTGACCTGAACTGCTATTCCCACAAGTTTTTTTTGTCTGTTAACAGATTGAGCTTTTTTCCGCTATGATATCTCTATCATTTACCTCACTAAGCTATGTGGTCTCACAAATAATGATGGTGAATTTTCTTATGAGATCTTAAGATTTAAGAGCTAGTGTTAATGAACCTCAGGAAGACTAGGCAGAGCGTTTAAGTACAGTTGTAGTTATTATTAAAATAACGTGATGGTAGGTAGAGAACTCGGCAGAACGTTGGAGTTAGGTTTGGCCTAATCAACCTTTTTAATGTTATTTGGAAAACATGTTATACCTCTTCTTTCCTTTAAAGATGGGGGTCTCAGTTTGAAGAATATCATTTAGGGGTGGGGAGCTTTTTTTTTTTTTTTTTTTTTTTGGCTTATTTATTGTTGAAATGTAAAATGCTGTGTTGAAATCTATCACTTTCACTTTCTAGGACAGCCACATTCCGGGCTACTGCAATCGGGGCTCATAAGCTGCTATGTGACCTATCTCACTTTCTCAGCTCTCTCCAGCAAACCTGTAGAAGTAGGTAAGCCAGCTGGCCTCTTAGGGAGCAGGTGTTTGTGGTATTAATGTTTTCATTGCGGAGGAAGGAATATGTCTACTGAGCTGTTGTTTAGAATGTCAAAGATGCAATAAATCAAAATAGAGAGATCTAGATTTTTCTCTAAATAAAGTCCTTAACGTGGGATGTGAAAATGAAAATTCCTTCTTCTGAGTCTTCCTGCTGTGTAGGAAAGACGGAAACAAAGATGGGCTGTTGAGTTTGCTTTTGGGCCTAATCTGTGTTTTCGAAGAACTTTTGTGTTTTGCTTATTTTTTTTTTAATTGATTATTAATTAATTTTCTTCAAGTGGTGGTCATCTCTCTGTCAGAGAGACTGGGAAGAACATGGGAATGGGAAGCAGGAGACAGGATTTGACTTTCCTTTATCATATGCTGGCTGTGTGACTTCGAATCACTCATCTTAAATAATGTTTATTTTTAGAGACAACAAAACATGTGTGAACTTTGGAGTCGGACCGCCTGGCTTTATAGCCTGGTTCTGCCCCTTCAATAACTTGTAGAAAGTTATTTACCTCTCTCTGCCTAGATACCTTGTCTTTAAAATAAGGATTTTAATTATTATTTTAACAAGGTAATTGAATAAGATTCTTATTTCATAGGATTGTTTTTAAAGAATTCAAAGAGAGAGAGAGGGAGAGAGAGAGAGAGAGAGAGAGAGTGAGTGAGTGTGTGTGTGTGTGTGTGTGTTCCTGGCATGTAATAGGTGCTCCGTAAGGGTTAGCTGTTATTACAGAGTAGTTGAAATGATTACTGAAGAACTATAAGAGCCCTATTATATTATAAATTGTTATAATGAGCACCTGAAACTTGCCAGTAAAAGACCAAAAGACCATTCCATCTTTTGATTTCTAAGCTCATTTTATTTCATCATCTGTTTCACTTTTGTGGTATATAAATGTGGATATAAATGTATACACACATATATACACATAATTATATATAAATGTGTGTGGGGGTACATTTTGTCTTGTATAAATAAGGTTAAATAAATATACTGTCTTTAGGAAATTGAAGTTGTTTTCCTTTTTTAAATGTAGAAAAAATGCAAAGATAATTTTGAAAGTTTTATATACACATACTGTGTGAGTCTTGTCTTTATGGCTACTTTTGGTGCAAAATGATACAGTCGTAGGTCTTATATTAATTATAGTCTATCCTGGGTTCAGTTTTTTTAATAGCTCTATCTTGACTGTACTTAAAAAAATTTTTTTTAATGTTTATTTATTTTTGAGAGAGAGGGGAGGGGTAGAGAGAGAAGGAGACGCAGAATCCAAAGGAGGCTCCAGGCTCTGAGCTGTCAGCACAGACACAGGGCTTGAATCCATGAACCCTGAGATCATGAACTGGGCTGAAGTCGGCCTCCCAACTGACTGAGCCACCCAGGCACCCCTAAGTCTAGTTTCTTTAAGACTTTCTTATATATGTATGTGTGTATTACACTTCAGCAGGGGAGGGGCAGAGAGAGAGAGGGAGAGAGAGAATCCCAAGCTGGTTTAGTGCTTTCAGTGCAAAGCCCAGGGGGCTTTTCCCAGGAACTCTGAGATCGTGACCTGAGCCGAAATCAAGAATTGGATGCTCAGTCAACTGAGCCACCCAGGTGCCCCAACACTTTCTTTTATGACTATTAGTTTTTGGTTTTAATTTAATGAGGTTTTTGGTTACAGAATTTTTCTTCTAAATGGCAAGTATCACTTAAAAACAGAAAAAAACCTTATTTTTAATTTCAGGTGGTACTAGTTAAATAGAAAAGTTAGTATTTTGGTCAATTAAAAACATTTTATTGGGGTGCCTGGGAAATTTATTTTTTGTTGGCCTAAGAATAAAGATTCCTTAAACCACAGCATACACAGTTATTTTTACTGTTTCAAATGTGGGTACCGGTAATAATTCTGGTCTGACTTCAAATACTTAGAATGTACATGTGTGTAAGATGATTTTTAGACTGTTAATTTATGTTTATGTTTCTTATTGGCAATCAGATCTAACTTGGATATTTAAAATTGAAGTTCTGGGGGTGCCTGGCTGGCTCAGTCAGTAGAGCCTGCAATTCTCTATCTCAGGGCCATCAGTTCAAGTCCCATGTTGAGCGTAGAATTTACTTAAAGATAGATAGATAGATAGATAGATAGGAGATTCTGTGTTAAGTAAAAAGTACCACTGATGGTAATATGATAGAAATCTTTATTATGATGTAGGCTTTCAAAATTTTTAAGAAATCCTGAAAATCTCAGAATATTCCCAGATTAGACAATATTTTTTCCTCCATCTTTGCACAGGTAATTTTATTCTCTCCCGTGGGTATCGGCAGCACTCATAGATTGTAATTTGAAACATTCAGAAAGCATGTACCTGAATATTGTCACATTTCTTTTTTTTTAATGTTTTTATTTACTTTTGAGAGAGAGAGAGAGAGAGAGAGAGAGAGAATGAACACGAATGGGGGAGGGGAGAGAGAGAGAGAGAGAGAGAGAGAGAGAGAGAGAGACACAGAATCTGAAGCAGGCTCCAGGCTCTGAGCTGTCAGCACAGAGCCTGACGTGGGGCTCGAACTCATGAACTGCGAGATGGTGACCTAAGCAGAAGTCAGCTGCTTAATCGACTGAGCCACCCAGGCACCTCTCACATTTCTTTACATTATGATTTAGTAACTATTAGCCAGTTATGCCTATTAAATACAGTGAACAAAATGATGTTTATACCACCCCCTTGTAAGCAAGGTTTTTGTACATAATAGTAACAAATGGAATTAATGCACACCGCAGTATTGTTGAGGAAAGACCTTTCTTTAAATAAGCTATTCTGTTTATAAATAAACTGATTTTTTTAGCACCATAAATTTAGATATCTGATCACTAAAAAGAAACACGACATATATATATATATATAAATTTTTTTAACAAAAGTGTAAAGAATTTAAAGAAATGAACCGCTATGGGAGAACTTTCCTGGGAAAGTGGGTAACAAGCAAGCAAAGGATACTAGAGTCATGACCATCCTGTTACTGGCAATTAAGGGACTTCACATCTGGGTAGAGGCTGTTGGTCAGGTGGCTGTTGACCAGCTAGTCATGTCTGGTTGTTGAGTAGCCTCACCACTCTTCCACAGAGGATAGACAACAGTGGAAACTTGCTAATGTCTGCATCCTACCTCTGTTCAGAGCCTGCTGAGTCAGCTGATAAATGGATCTAATGTTACTTTTTGCTACTGTTTGAATAGTACTGAGAAGAGCAAGACTCTTACTACATCATGGAACAGAAGAACCCTTTGGTGCTGGAGCTGGAATCTGAGGGTCTTGTGCTAAGAGGGTGCTTAGGTGGGAGGGAGTGCTTTGACATAGCAACAATCTAGTCTAGTCTGAGTCAAGTTGGGCTGTGGACTAGAAGTTTCCAATGATAAGTCTTCACTCTTCTAAAGATGCGCAGATTTTCCCAAAATGAATGCGTCTGTGAGTTACAAAAAGCTTTTCTGATTAACTGTGATTATTTTGTCTTTTCCTCGTAAGTTCTAGATGAGCATGGGAAGAACGTTACGATCTGTGTGCCAGAGTTCGGCCAAGACCTGTACAGAGACGAAAACTTGGTTACTGGACTAGGTACCACTCTCTTGTTCGTGTGCATCTTATATTCATGGTAAGTCTTAGGAGATAACTTGAGACCATCCTTGCAGACTTAAAAGTGCAGAGAAAAATCTAAGTAAGTTGTAGCAACTATGAGATAGCAAAACAAATCCCATCTGTGGAAGAGGAAAAAATAGCTTGAAGTTAAAAGTTTGTATTACAGCATGGAAGCACAGTGTTTGGACTTCACTTTCCTTACTTGCATTTATATTCATAAATAAATTAGATACATAGTGCATTGTAGCCATTCAGGAGACGGTTGGATATTAGTTGCTAAAGCATTATTGGAGGGCAAGGGAATACAAAGCAGGGAAGAGATAGTATGTGCCAGAATGTTTTGGCAGCTTTCTAATCCAAGGGAAGTATCGTTTGTTCTGCTGCTGATGGAAAGAATACAGAGCAGTACTTACACAGTCATTTTGTGTTTGGCCCGAGAAAGACAGGAAACGTCCCTTTTCTTTTATGCTAAAACCCACAGTGCTGTTAAAGCAGACTGTAGTTCACATGCTAGTCGTGGGGTGTGTTCCACCTTTATTTAGAATGTTTAAGAGTTTGCCCAAGGGAGAAAAGTAACAGGTAGAAATGCTTAGTTACTGATTCTGATAGGTATTTTGCTGATCACTAAGCTTCCTTTTGACAGTGACTTTTTCATGTTTAGGTTTTCCGCTTTGTTTATTACGTTTCAGTGTATAAAAATTTCAACTTGGCATAGGTACATTATGATCATCCCTTGGCTAATAGAAATAAAATGTCTTTCTGAGAACGTTGACACGTTCTCTTACAGCTTCTAACACTCCCTACTTTTAGAAAGGGACTGACAGACGTTTTGAAGATGCGGGAACTGGGTCTTGAGTACTTGTTCAGTCACGCATCAAGCCATGAAATGCTTGCTTGTGTTGCAGGTGGTTGTTCCAGGGACAGTTGTGTGATACTGGTTCTTATCCTGCCCCTGACATAGTGACAGATTCTCCTTCTTGTAGCAGAAAGGACCACGGTCACCATTTCGACCTTTCATTCTTATTAATTCCATAGTTGTTCACTGAGTACCTACTACGTCCAAAGTAGTGGATGGGATTCAGGCTCAAGTTCGTGAATGTTTTCAGGAAAACCATAAAGCCAGCCAAATGCTGACTGCCAATTCTCAGCTCTCCTTTTTCTGAGTAAGCTTTTCCTTCCTGAGTCTGTCATTATTGAGCTTTGGGGGAAATGGCAGTAGCGTGACTAATTTCATCATTTATCACTCAGTTTTTTCGGTATTAGTATGTAAAAAATTATTGGCAAATTATGTGGGAGGAAGTAGATTACTAAAATGTAATGACAGACGGTTCCATTTTAAAAATAAAATATAGTTGGGGTGTCTGGGTGGCTCAGTAGGTTAAGCGTCTGACTTAGGCTCAAGTACTGATCTCGCGGTCCACGGGTTTGAGCCCCATGTTGGGCTCTGTGCTAATAGTTCGGAGCCTGGAGCTTGCTTCGGATTCTGTGTTTCCCTCTCGCACCCCAGCCTGCCCCCCGCCTTGCCCCCCCCCCTTGCAGTCTGTCTCTCTTTCTCTCTTTCAAAAGTAAATAAACATTAAAAATTTTTTTTGAATACAAATGAAATATGGTTATGTTTACTTATATAGAAAAAAATCACCAAACCTATAATAGCGGTGGTATTAGAGATAACTTATTTTTGTTGTTGGTTTTGTTTTATAGGGAGGTAGCATTTCTTTTGTTTTTGTATTATTTAAAAAAACCTAGAAAGATATTTGACAGAATAAAACTCTATGTTTGTGTGGGTTGCTGAATGCCTCATCACACATGAAAAAAGGTGTCTGCTGCTTAGATGAAATAGGGCCTAGATTTGCTATAAATCTGTCAGTGGAAAGATGGCAACAATTCTACTTAGTGTGCTGATAGAACTGCCACATGGTGTTGTTTTGCAGCATGGACTTTTCACCGTGTCAGATTTTCACTGCCACACTTGCGTGAGAGGTGATAAATAAAACCTCACCCCTTTTGGTTGATATTCCCAAAAGATAACAATTTTCAAAGCTGACCACTGCTACTTAAAATCTGTCTGAATGCCGGTAACAAATACTCTGAATGCTAATAACGAGACCTGATTTGGGGTGGGGGTGGGGGGCGTTAATAGCATCTCCATGAGTGGAGTGCAGAGTGACCAGGAGTGTTTGTGGGACTCAGGGCACGAACACACTCCCTGTGATGGGCAGCTACTTCTCCCAGGACTCAGTGAAGCGCCCCTCCGGAGGCTGGTGATTAGTGTTCGCTGCGAGGATCTGTGCAGCTCCGGGAGGAGTCAGCTTTGAGAACTCTCTAGCCAAGTGTCTTGGGCTCCCAGGGAAGTGAGATCAGGCCCAGTAGAGCCTCAAGTCAGGGAATGCTGCTGGGAAGGGGAGGCAGCCCAGTTTACGTTTTTGGATCTTGACTTTCTAGAGGTTATGTCTCTTCCCAGACTCAGAGGAACGAGAGATTGGAAAATGTTACAAAATGAGGCTCCATTGCTTGTGTGGAAACTGTCATTTAAACATGATTGCAGGAAGGGCGCCTGGGTGGCTCAGTCCATTAAGCATACAACTCTTGATTTCAGCTCAGGTCATGATCTCACAGTTCATGGGATTGAGCCCCACAACGGGCTCTGTGCTGAAGGCGTAGATTCTCTCTTCCTCTCTCTTGTCTCTTGCTGCACGTGTGCTCTCTCTCTCAAAAAAAAAAAAAAAAGAAAAAAGAAAAAAGATGATTGCAGGAATATCTAGAATTCCCCCCCCCCCTTTTTAAGGAATATTTAGAATTCTTGATAGACATTGTAGGAAAACTGAAGACTGTGTAGTTTGAATGTTACAAGGAGAAGAAGTCACACATTTTCTTTTCTTTTTTTTATTATGCTTTGAAATGTCTTTTTAAATTTTAATTCCAGTATAGTTAACATACAATGTTATATTAGTTTCAGGTGTACAATAGAGTGGTTGAACAATTCTATACTCACTGCTCATCGTGATAAGTGTTTTTTCTTTTATTTAATTTTTTTAAAAAAATTATATCCAAGTTAGTTAGCATATAGTGCAACAATGATTTCAGGAGTAGATTCCTTGATGCCCCTTACCCATTTAGCCCATCCCCCCTCCCACAACCCCTCCAGTAACCCTCTGTTTGTTCTCCATATTTAAGAGTCTCTTATGTTTTGTCCCCCTCCCTGTTTTTATAATATTTTTGCTTTCCTTCCCTTGTGTTCATCTGTTTTGTCTCTTAAAGTCCTCATATGAGTGAAGTTACATGATATTTGTCTTTCTCTGGCTGACTAATTTTGCTTAGCATAATACCCTCTAGTTTCATCCATGTAGTTGCAAATGGCAAGAAGAAATCACACATTTTCACTGAAAGTCACATGATTGCTTGGGATTGGGGTTAACTTTTTTGTAAGGTCCTGGAAGGCTCACTGCACTGTGTCTTTCCCTATCTGGAGCCAGCCAGCTCCACTGTCCCTCCGTCAACACACAGACATACATGCTTCTTTAGGGAGCTCTCATGACTCACTATGAGTATGTTTTATCTTTGCTGTCTTAGCTTGAAAGAGGGCTCAACCTAAACCTACTCCCTAGCTTTCCAACTGAAGTCAATTTTCCTCCAGATGCCCCTTCTACTGTACCCAGGCATCATTGCTGTGAAGAAGTGTCACAGCTTGGACCCCATGTAGGAGTTTCCCCAATGGCTCTTTCTATAGATCCACCCTCCTACCCCCCCTTAGGCCTGGATCTTTGCTGTAATGGGCCTCATCCTCCACTAACTATTCCTTAATCCCCTCCTTGGTCTCTAGATTTTTAAAAAATGTTTTATTTATTTATTTCGGAGAGAGAGAGAGTGTGAGCAGGGGAGGGGCAGAGAGAGGAAGGCAAACAGAGAGTCCCAAACAGGTTCCACACTGTCGGCACAGAGCCCGATGTGGGGCTTGAACTCACAAACTGTGAGATCATGACCTGAGCAGCAATCAAGAGTTGGACACTTAACCAGCTGAGCCACCTAGGCATCGCTAGGTGATTGAAATTACGATTTTGTTGGCTTCAAGTTGAGACTGTGCAGTCTGGCAGGATCCTGGGGGCAATAAGCGTCAATTCCCTTGTACATAAAAAGGAAACTGAGGGGCATAGAGCCTATTTCTGTGATTTTCTACCCCCGATCTCAGGAAACTTCTCCTTGAGTCTCCTTTGCTAGAGTACTGGGAGAGGCATGTTCATAATCACTTTTGCCCCTGGAATTGCTTGGAGTCAGGTGCTTCTCTGAGGTACAAGGATAAGCTGTATGATTTGTCTCATTTTGTTATCGGGGGAGTTATTTGTGCTGTAAAATGGTCCTGGCCATTTCAGTGTTAACTATGCCTATGAGAAAAATTATTATTTAAATGTTAAGAAATTTGAATAGAAAATTAGAAAAACTACGGATCTTTATTAAATGTCAAACAACTTGCTAGGTCAAAATGAAACTTTCGTGGCAATGGAGTAGACTATGTAGAAGTAAGAATAAGGTTGGTAAGAGAATTGGAGAGAAGATTGGCTTAAACTGAGAATTGGCAAATCAAGGTGTCTATTCTTTTGGTGTGTTTTGTGTCTGCCACTTTTATTTAAGAAAGGCGGATCTATTAAAAAAAAAAAAAGGAGGAGCGGTGTACAGCCTTTATTTTAGGAATCCTGCCACTTCCTCACCTATCAGAAATCTTCCTGGCTCAGGGCACCTGGCTGGCTCAGTCAGAAGAGTATGCGACTCTTGATCTAAGGGTTAAGAGTTCCAGCCCAAGGTTGGGTGTAGAGATTAGTAAAAAATAAAGAAACTTAAAAAAATTTTTTCCTGGTTCTGCATCGGGGGCATGTTAAGGCATCCCCCCCCCCCCCCCCCCCCCCCCCCCCCCCCCCGCCCAGTTCACATGGGATGGTGGTCTCCTTTGGGAGCTGTGAATCACCACTTATACTGTGTACCGGGAACATAATTGAACTTCCTCCCTTTAAGGGTGGGAATAGTCATGGGATCCCTCAAGGGCCCTGTAAGTTTGTCAGGGAGCAGAATCTATGGTCTCCAACAGGAAAGTCTGGACATGTTCTGTAGAGATTTTCTTTGATCTGGGGGAGTTTGGCCAGTTCCAAAAGCAGCTGAAGCAGGTGCGGAGGGCCATCTGCATTTTGAATCATTCTGCCGATGTGGAAGAGGCCCTGGGCATGGCGGTGGGAGGGGGTGGGTGGCTGGAGGGGAGGTGTTTTTTTTTGGTTGTCACAATAACTGCAAGACAGTGCTGGCTTTTTGTGAGTGAAGACCAGAGACAGTGAATAGGCTATGACTTATCTGTATGGTGATACACTGTCCCAACCAAATGTTGTCAGTCTCCTTCCACCCCCCGACAGGAAGCACTGGGTGAAAGTTGCTCGTACCTTAGCCCCGGAAAGGAGGAGGTTATGCATAATCGAGGAGTTGCTGTTTAGCAACTCGTCTTGTGCTCACCAAACAGATGGCTCTGAGTAATAGAATGCAGACAATAAGAATTTCCTAGGCTTTTAAGGAGTTTGTAAAACAACGTTTCTAAGGTAATTCCAAGAAGAGTATTTTGTGGGTAAAGGCCATGACTGAATTATAATAATATTTTATAGTAGCATCTATTTACAGAAGTTCTGTGTCATTAATGATGAACTGAATGCAGGTATTTTTAGAAGAACAAAAGCTTAGTTTATTGCTCTCTGACGATGGAAGTAAAGTAACAGAGGTGCCAGAATCAAAACCTAACTTTTCCTTCACAGAAATGATATATTAAATCATAATTTACATGCAGAAAATACAGCATGCTCTTACATGCAGGAGCAAGGTGTGTGTGTTTCTTGGGTGCACAACCATCAGGAAGTATCTCTACAATTCCTCTGATTAGGCTCGAGGTTAGGAAGTGGGAATGGAGTGGGCCTCCATTAGCATCCATCTGTTCAGAGCAGAAACCAAAGTGACGCTATTGGGTTTGAGTGGCTCACAAAAGGAGTGCGCTTGGATCCCAAAAGACTTTTTTATGAGGAAGTCTTTTTATTGTTTATTTGCATCTCATTGATCTCTTCTCTCCTTGAGAAAGAGGATGAGAATGAACAGAGAAAGCAGTGTTGCCTCTTGGGGTTTATTTGGTTGAAATGAACCTGCTAATTCCTGCTTCTCCAGTGGCCACACTCCCTACCCGCCTCCAGGCTGGCACATAGGATATGTCCGTGCGTGCGTGGTTTCGTGCAAGGGGCTAGGGATTGTTGTCTTTTTCACTAAATTCCCCGGGGCTTAGAACAGGACCTGACACATGGCAGGCCTTCAGTAGATATTTGCTAAAGGAATTTATAGAGTTAGCTGGAAACTTAAGTATTTATACATTTCTGTTTGCTTAAAGTATTTCCTTTTCTTCGCCCCAGAAAATATACCTTTATTACCCTTGTAAGCCAGATTTTATAACATTTTACCTATCTGGGTGTAGGGAGAGTGGTAGGAAGAATTTTTTTTTTTTTTTTTAAATCACACTCACAGCTACTCTATTGGATTTGCAAACAGAAAACCTTGTTCTGCCAAAGGTTGATTATCACAGTAAGTAACTGTGACCTTTGCTTTTCACGCCCTTGCTTTTTTTACTGCTGTATCTGGGTTCTTTTGTTGATTTCGATCCCCTTCTAAGTGAGAGTAGTCAAAGAGAGGGGAAAGATAAAAGGGAAATCAGAAAATTATTTTGGGCAGCTTGAGAGAGAGAAGTGAAAACCAAGATAATAGGACCAAAAGATTTATTTCTTCATCTGCAGACCTCTCTTTGCTTAAAATGATCTAATGCAATCCGTGTAAAAAGACATGAACTATAAAAATGGTGCATCTATTTTGGAATAAAGTGGGGTACTGAAAGATGAAATAGACTTAAGCAGCCCCAACAAGAGGGTGCAGGGAGGCGGCTCTGCCCTTCCTTTGATGTGATATAACATGTGTTTGTTTCTTAGCTTGACGTCCACGACAAGGTCAAGTTCTGATGCTCTTCAAGGCCGATATGCAGCCCCTGAACTGGAAGTAAGTTCATTTCCTCCCCTTGTTCTGCTTCATCTCAGAAGACCTATTTTCCAGGAAGGCTCTTTACGTGTTTTTGCATCTTTATTGATTGGCATTCCATGATCCCATTTTTCTCCTCGAAGAAGAATACCATATTTTTGTATAGAACAAACAATGCCTTGTAGATACTATGGGGATTCAAATGCACCTTTGATTTTCCTCCAATGAAATTAGCCTCTGCTGGCCCTTGCTGCCCATCTCCACCAGAGGCCTGGGTAGCTTGGTCCGTCTGCTCTCTGCTCTTTTCCTCTGTCATAATGGAATGTGTGTGAGTTTTGTTTTGTTCTGTTTTAACTTCTAGTGCATTCCTCTGTTACATACCTGTCTTTGTCCTCCATATATAGCATGACCATGAGGTTATATGTAATAGCTGTTTGAAGAAGGAGAAAAAGACGGAGAAGGGAAGGAACCAGCATCTGCTCCATGCCATACTGCTGAGCAGTGTCGGTGCATGAGCTTATTTAACTGTGTCCGTTCCTTCACTGCGTAAAGAATTGTGAACAGTAGGCGTCCAGAGAATCAGGGTGGTGAATAGATGCCTGTCAGTCAGCAGAATGCCTGTTATTTCCTTATTTGTGCAAAAGTCTTTTGCTGGGGCCCTCTGGAACATCCACTAAGGTCAGGAAAGTTCTAACGCATGGAGGCAGCCAGGAAAAGACTCAACCCTGAGCCCAGGAATGGAACAGGAGGTTCCAATGATGGCTGAGACTTACAGCACTTGCTATATGCCAGGCACTATTCTAAGCACTACATTTGTGATTTCATTTAATCCTCATAAAAACCCAGTAAGGGTTTGATCTCTGTTTTACAGAGGAGAAAAAGCAGAAGTTATTTAAACTTTTGATTGGCTGGCATGTAAACCGTGCGCTCTGGCTCCAGAGTCTGTGTTCCTGAATGCCGCTGCCCGAGAGCTTGGCTCCTGGCTCCTGGCCCTGCTGCCAGCCCTGCCTGACACGGGCCCCAGACAGTATCCTGATAGCTTTCCCCGGATGGAAGAGCCCTGGTGTCTCTCCAGATATGGGCACTCTTCTCTGCAGCTGGGTCTCTGGGGAGGGTCTTTCCTGCACCTGACCTGGAGATAGTGAACATTATGAAGGGTTGTCAGTCTGCCAGCAGCATTCAGCAGCTCTCTCTGTCACTTGAAAAAGGAGAAATCTGTGCTGAGTCTGAATAGGTTACTGCTTATTACACAGAAAAGAATGGTCTCTAGAAGGCAGGCATTTGTTCTCACCACTGGCTGGGTGACCACCTGCTGCGGTTGTGCCGCTGTGGCTTCAATGTCCCGATTGTGTAGAGCGTAAGCTCAAAGAACAGCAAGTCTCTAAGTTAGATTTAAGAGGATGTTTTCCTTCTCATTCTAAGGAAAGTGTCCCAGTGTTTCCTTCTGAACCGAAGAACGTGCAAAACGGAAGTTGGTTTGCTCTCCTTCTATCCCGTTTCACAGGATACACCTTTGAAAGAGAGAGTTGGTAGTTTCTTATGCTAAATGAAGCTTCAGAAGAACTAGGACCCCAGGGCACCATGTCTTGAGCCCACTGAATGATTAGGCTGTGTAACTTGATCCAAGATTCTGTCAAGGCCAATCCCTTTATTAGAAGTTTCCCTGATGTAGTAGGGAAACAGGGGCTTGGCCCTGAAGTATATAAAAGAGACAAAGGCTCAAGCACCTATGTCCTTATCCCTGGCTCTCTGTTCTTTCTAGTAAAAACATGGTCAGCCAGGAAGTGCCAAGGACCCAGCATTTCCCACCTTGTCTTGGTACATGTAATGTTTTTTACCCCGTTTACCAGAATCCTTCTGCAATCGTGTAGTAATTTTTCACAATCCAATTTTTTTTTACTAGTTTCTTGTTTTGAGTAGGTCATGAACATGGTACCACGTTTAAAAGGTGCCAAAGAGTCTTCAAAGGAAAGCATCCCATCCATCCCGGTCCCCGGCTCCCCTGCCTCCATAGAGGCAGACAGTTGAGCAGCCTGATTTCATAGGAAATGGAGGTGGGCCTCCTGCTTCCAGACCTCATAGCCTTAACCATTTCTGATTCTGCCAGCTCCACCGTCTCCTACATTTCACATGCTACCTGTTGCGTTTTGTGAATTGCGGGCCTTGGATTTCCCATCCTGCATTTATATCCCAGCTCTGTGACTAAACTAGTTTTGTAACTTCAGGCCAGTTATTCACCCTGCCTGACCTCAGTTTCCTTACCTGCAAACGGGATAATAATCCTAGCAAGGAGAGCAAATCATCACCAGGAGTGAGCTCCATGAGAGCAAGAATCTGTCTCATTCACCTTGTGATTCAGGTTGAGTTTTCCAGAAGCAGCTGCCAAGGCAGAGTTGATGTGCAGTGTGTCTGTTAGTGATCAACACATGTGGAAGGAAGGAAGAGGAAGGAGGCAGAATTGGGCAGAGGGTGAAGTCAAAGGGCACTGGAGGCCGGACAAAGCCACTGTTGACTGTTTTGGTGCTCCAGAGCCATCAGAGCTGTACCCAAGGGTCAATGGCTGTGCCTTTACACCACTGCCATGTGCAGTCATTTAATGTAGCAAAAAAGCTTGCTGTAGGGCAGAGTAATGCTCTGTGGCTGAGCCAAAGCCTGGGAGCTGCCATCCAGAGGATGCTCATAGCATTCTAAGTAGCTGAGCAATCACTAAGTGAACACCTTTGAGGGGGTGTGCGTGGCTCAACCCATGTGTGTTGTGTTTCCTATCACCAGCACAAGAGCACTTGGGAAGAACAGATGCTTAATCAAATCCTTTGGAAGGGAAAGAATGTGCGCAGTTCAGAGCCTGGGATACAGTTCCCACGGGAAGGCTTGGCACATCACACAGATGGCCATTAGTACTTTACTGATGCGGAGGTAGAAAAGTGGGATGCAAGCCACCTGACTCTGTTGGGTTTGTTCTTCCAGGTGGCACGCTGTTGTTTTTGCTTCGGCCCCGATGGAGAGGGTGAGTAGAGAACTTCCCCTTCCTTTCAGCCTTGTGGTGCTGCAGACCTGTGGCACTAGGCTGTAGGTGTAGGTATTTGGGATTCAAGCAAAATTACTTGAATGGTAAGAGGAGATTCTTACTCCAAAGCTGGTTTACTGTTGATATACTTTCCATATTCTTTCTGAATGGTTACTGGGTTTTATTTGTGTTCATATTCTAGCAGACAGGAATCAGTTTATGTTTTGGTTCACATGTAAGTTAAATTATACAGAGAGACTTAGGGAAGGAGGAAGTACATTTTTCAAAGGAATGAACATTTGGATCGGAGCATCCCAGGGGCTTGAGAACCCCTGGTGTGCTCCCTCACTGTCATCTGAGCTTATCATAAGTTCACGTTTGGAAGGGCTCTCTTCTGCTCTGTTCAAGTGAATGTGATGTTAGGTAACTCAGCCTGTGGAGGACAGTTCTAGAGTTGGGGCGGGGATTGTGTTTAGGGTGTGGATGTGGGTAAAGGTGGCTTTTGACATCTTCCCTACTCAACAGCCCCTGGGATTGAAGTTAGTGAGTGTGGCTTTGCTGAAGTGGCAGGCGTGCATGTGTTCACTCCATGAGCTTGCACTCGCTCTGTTGTTCACAGACACTGAAGAGCAGCAGAACGTGAAGGAGGGACCACGGGTCATTTATGATGAGAAGAGAGGCACCGTCTATAGCTATTCCTATTTCCACTTCGTGTTCTTTTTGGCTTCCCTCTATGTGATGATGACGGTCACCAGCTGGTTCAAGTGAGTGTGACCCCTTGTCTTAGACTGTTTAGAAGGGATGATCTTTAGAAAACCAAGTGAAGTCTTATTCTTTAAGTGCTGAGGCCCACTGAGTCACAGACCTGATCTCCTACAGTTGGCTTAACTCTTCTCCAAGTCCTGCTGTGCTCACCTACACAGAAACACTGCTGGGGTCTCAACAGTCTGTGGTTATGCTCTTAATTAACCCTTGGAATTGACGATGCTCCCTGCAGCTTTAAGAAAATGAAAGGTTGGGGCGCCTGGCTGGCTCAGACAGTGGAGCATGTAACTCTTGATGTCAGGGTTGTAAATGCAAGCCCCATGTTGGGTGTGGGGATTACTTAAAAATAAAACCTTAAAAAAAAAAGAAAGAGAAGGAAATGTTAACCGCATATGGGCGGTCTTGAGGAACACAGTAGTAGTAATGGAGGAAGAACTTGGAATTCTATTTCTTGTGTTTTTAAAAATTTTTAAGTGTTTATTTATTTTTGAGAGAAAGAGAGAGACAGAGCATGAGCAGGGGAAGGGCAGAGGGAGAGGGAGACACAGAATCTGAAGCAGGCTCCAGGCTCTGAGCTATTAGCACAGAGCCTGATGCAGGGCTTGAACCCATGAACCATGGGATCATGACCTGAGCCGAAGTCGATGCTTAACTGACTGAGCCACCTAGGTGCCCCAGAACTTGGAATTCTTAAGCAGTCATCTGCTTTTTTTTTTTTTTTTTTTTAAGTTTTAATTTATTTAAGTCATCTCTATGCCCAACGTTAGGCTTGCACTTAAAACCCGAAGATCAAGAGTCGCGGCTCTTCTGACTGAGCCACACAGGCACCTCAGCAGTCATCTGCTTTTTTTTTTTTTTTTTTTTTTTAACATTTATTTATTTTTTGAGAGACAGAGACAGAACATGAGTTGGGGAAGGGACAGAGAGAGAGGGGGAGTCACAGGGGGAGTCCGAAGCAGGTTCCATGCTCCAAGCTGTCAGCACAGAACCCAATGCGGGGCTCGAAGTCATGAACCATGAGATCATGACCTGAGCCAAAGTCAGCCGCCTAACCAACTGAGCCACCCAGGTGCCTCAGTCATCTGCTTTTAAGGAAGAGAAAATACCTGTTTTTTCTACTTTGTATTTTGTGTTTTTAAATTTTACACTTTTATTATGAAAGTTTTAAACATCTTTTTTAAAAAGACTGACATAGAAGCATGGGAAGTGACAGTGTCCTCTCCCTGACCCCCCGCCATGCCCCACGACTACTGCTAACATGGTGCATACTCTTTCACTCCTTTTCCATGCATTTACAAGCCTGTGTCATCTTGAAATATTTATTTATTTATTTATTTATTTATTTATTTATTTATGTCTTTAAATGTTTGAAAATTTTTAAGTGTTGAGAGGGAGAGAGCCCGCGAGCTGGGGAAGGGGCAGAGAGAGAGGGAAAGAGAGAATCTCCAGCAGGCTCCACACTGTCCACGCAGAGCCCGACGTGGGGCTTGATCTCATAAATGTGACATCATGACCTAAGCCGAGATCAAGAGTCAAATGCTTAACTGGCTGAGCCACCCAGGTGCCTCAAGCCTGTGTCATTTTTTTAAATATAAGTATGATTATACATGTTTCCCCTTGAGATTTTTTTTGTTTCATTTTGTTTTTAAAGCTAACAGTACGTGATGGGTCTGACTTTCCCTATCACTACATGGAAGTTCTTTTTAATTCTTTTTTAATCACTTTTCACTGATCCAAAGTTTTTGTTGGATAATAATTTGTTATAACTCAGAATAAACATGGGATAGACATTTAGGCTCATTGTGCTTTCTTTTATCCATTCTTTCAGCAACTGTGTGAGTGGCTCCCATGTGCCATGCTGTTACAAATGGCAGGGCTTATAATTGAATGGAGGACACAGACCATGATCCAAATCAAACACAGTGTGCCAGGTAGTGCTAATAACTATTAGGGAGAAAACTGAGGAAGAGAAATGAGGAGTAACAGGTGAAGTTTGGGGATGGTGGAGATAGCAAAATGCTTCACTGGGGAGATTTTTCCAGAACATCTTGAGGGAGATGAGAGGAGGGAGCTTCTAATATGTCCCTAATGCTTCTAATGCTTTGATAATCCCTAGAAAGTTTTGGTGTGGAAAGCTTAAAGGAGGGAGCTTTAATCAATAAGGCAGAAAGGAACAGATGTTGAGAATGTGGGAAAAATTGGAAGCTCTTATACTCCTGGTAGGATTGTAAAATGGTGCTGCCACTTTGGAAAACAGTTTGGCAGTTCTTTGAGATGTTAAACATAGAGTTATGACACAATCTGGCAGTTCTAATCCTAAGTATCTACCCAATAGGGAAAAAAAGAAGTACGTCCACACAAAAACTTTGACATACATGTTTATAGCAGCCTCATTTATAATAGGGAAAAGGAGAAACCACCCAAATGCCTATTGGCCGATGAATGGATGAACAAAATGTGCCATATGCGTGCAATGGAATGTTACTCAGCCATAAAAAGGAATACATGATTAAACCTTGAAAAACAGTGTGCTTGGTGAAAACCAAGAGGCCACATGATTCCATCTCTGTGAAATGTCCCGAGTAAGCAGATACATAGAGATAGAAAGTAGGTGGAAAAATGGTGTAAGTTGTATCTGAATTGAGCTGTTAGGAAAACAAAACAAAAAAACAGAAAGCTGGAGGGGATGGCATAGGGGAGACACCTGCTGGAAGATACCTCCCCCCACCCCCCCACTTGTTCTGTTCCTGCTCTGACCACAGCTGGGTCTCTTGTTTCCACAGCTATGAAAGTGCCAACATCGAAACCTTCTTCAGCGGAAGCTGGTCCATCTTCTGGGTCAAGATGGCCTCCTGCTGGATGTGTGTCCTATTATACCTGGGGACCCTGGTTGCTCCCCTCTGTTGCCCCTCTCGGCAGTTCTCCGTGTGAGGGGCATCTGACCAGGCCCGCAGGCTGGAAGTGACATCCTTTGAACAAGGGTCTGAGTAGTGACTGGTGCTTTGTGAAAAGCTAACATCTTCAGGCTGGTTGAAGTGGGTCTGAAAAGGCCTTCAGAAAAAAAAAAATCACCTGATTAGCTTTTTAATTCTGAAAATCAAAAAGAAATTACCAGTTTATCCCAAAAGAACTGAAATTTTCAGCCAGGCTGATCCCGAGTGATCATGTATTTTGTGTGTGTCATAACCCTAAAAACTGGAATAGGCTAGTATTTTGCTTCTGTATGTTTTTACCAAAATAGGGTTTGGGGCACGACATCTTATCACAGGGATACAACTTCCTTTGTGTGGCCTGTCATTCTTATCCTTGGAATAGAAAAACATGCCAAAATCTTGAGCCCTCAGCCCCTGATAGAATGCAGACCCCTCTCACACACCTCAGCTCGGAGTCTCATCCCCAGCGGGCTCTGCAGACAGAACTCAGCCTGCAGGCCCCTTGCTCACAGCTACTTGGTATTTATAGGGTCCAAGAGGAAGCACCTGCTTGCAACTCCACCCTTGTGCTGTTTCCTCCTGGCCCCCCAGCGTTTCCCTTTGAAACTGTGATGCTGGGAATCACAGCTTCACTCTGTGCCCTTGCCCTTCCCAGAGGTCCCCTCTTCTTTCTGGGCTGAGTATCTTTGCTTAATAATGTGAAAAAGCACAATTTTGCCATCACTACCGTGTGGTCCCCACTGTATTCTTACTACCTGATCTGAGTTATTGCAATAATTATGACTCCCATTTGTGGTGTTTTTCACATGATTATAGAACAGTATTCGGGTTGTTTTCTTCGCTTGAACAATGGAGGGCTATAGTTCTTATAGTTCTCACATGTTTGTACTTATTAATAGTAATAATATTCTAGGACCTTACCTGAAAAGTTGCTTCTTGACTGAAGCCTGCTGCACCCCTCTTTCATTTATGAAAGTCAACCAGTTTCTCTTCCACCTTGAAGCCTTTGAAATTCTAACAGCAAAAGGGCTTTTGTTTCCAGGATCTGTGATGTGACCATGGCATTAATATCCACTGTGGTTTTTTAGAGTAGATTTGCTGAGGTAAGGATCCCAGGCAGCCCCTCAAACTGGGCTGACCAGATAAAAGCCTATTATACAAGTTGTAGAAATGGCCAAATATACCTAGAAGAAATGGTGAGGGGTGGGCCGTGGGGAGGGGTATTTAAGCCATAAACAGCGTCCGTGGAGAGTTCCAAAAATACATACTTGGAACACTCCTAGGAGATGTGACTTTAAGCTGCCCAAGAAGATTTCCATGTTCAGTGTTGCTCTCCTCAGTCACAGAAGAGTTTTCTCAGTGGAAAGGCCGTTAGAGACCCCAGTGGAGACACGGTGGGGGTGCTTCTGTTAGTGTCTCACACAGGGTGGAAAGAGTCCTCTCGAGCTCCCTGGCCATAGAGGGTCTGAAAATGGAGAGACTCGGCCTGTATTTTGTGTGCCCTACTGTACGAGTTGGGCAGAATTGGGTCCCAGTGTGCCAAAGTGCTGGTGTGGGGAATTAGTCAAATTCTTCATTTCTACTCCTTTGCCCTCCTCCCAGGAAAATCAGAGGGGAAACAAATTCAGTGGATGAATTCCTGTAGACTCTTGCCTTGTTTATAATGTTTAAGGTTCCATTTATAAAGGCACTCGTGTGTGTGTGTGAGGGCCTTGTTTTGTAAACTTTATCCATTTGATTTTTTTAGGCCAGAGTCTTCTTGGAGCTGGGCAGTTGACAGGTCCTCTGGAGTCACAAAATGGATAGCCGCTGTGTGCAGCCCCTATTAAGCTGATGGGACTGGGAACTCTGTGGGTCAGGGACAGATTGAGGGAGCGGGCTGTGGGTATGTGTGACAGCCCCCCGGGAGAAGCCGCCACAGTGCGGTAGTGCCACGGGGCTCTGGGTAAGCTGAGGTTGGCTTTGGGAACTCAAGAGCTGGGATGCCAGTTTCAATGTGGGTTTCTTCCTGGTAGGGTCTAGCTGGCTTGAGCAGCCAGCTGTGTGACTTTAGAACTGGTCCTCGGCAGCTCACAGTCCCTCTGACAAGGCTGCTGTTACTTGGCTGTCCTTCGTTGGCCGACTTCCCCTACAGAAGGAAGCTCAGGGAAACACAAAGGAAAAGGACATCCACTGCCAGTGGCCGAGCCCTCAGAGCTTCCTTCTTTAGCTGGCCCAGCCAATCCCATGGTTGCCAGCTGCTTAAAAACTTGGTTTGTGGCCCAAAGTTCTTGAAGTTTAGTCTGACGTGAGAGGAACGGTTGCAGCCACTGATTTTTATGCTCAGCTGGGTATTTAAGCAAGTTTATCTGAATGGTGCACGCGATGTGGATATACTCTAAGGATTGAGGGCATACAAATAAGTTGACTTTAATGATTATTAATTGTAATAAACAATACTCAGGTGATGAGTCAACGTTTGTGGGTTTAAAGAACCTACATTTTTATGCTACCGTGATTTAAGAAACTGGAAAAATTGTGCCAATTGCTTTGAGTTGCTGTCATGGTGTTCATTTGAGAAATTTGCTGATCTTTTATGAATATAATTTTGCTTCCTACAACTTTTTGTATGTGATTTAAAAAAGTACATTCCCTGTAGCTGCTGGTCAGACTCCTTTAGTGATAAAAGTGGAAGAAGTTTTTTTTTAAAAAAACTATGTATGATTCCCCTGTGCTATTCCTTTGATGTGGAGACTTTTTCCCTTCTTGTTTTCATGAGTAAAAACACTAAATGGGGGAAGGGATTCTTCTGGGAATGTTGCTGTGTACCTAGATGTGTCACCTCACTGAAGGCCAGAGATGTTTCTGTCCAAGGCTTTTGGCAACCCGACTTCATCCAGACTGGGTTGAGTTTTTTAATACTGGTTAGTTGGTTTTGCTTTTGTCCTCTTGGTTTCTTGGAAATGGCTTGAAAGAATTGTTCATCAGAGATACTTGGGGCTCTTTTGTGAATAGATGGACTGTGTGCATGTGAGCTGTTGGAGGGTGGGGTTACTGGAGATTTGGGGAACCGCCTCCCATTGCACCCCCACACCTCATTGTTTATTTCCAGTTCCTCAGAGGATCCTTTGTTCTGGATGACCTTCATGCAGTGCTAATCCCACTTCCACCCCCATATTGTCCCCCTCTGTCTATTTAAGATTATGTACTTATTTAATTTTAGCCAGAAGTTTACCACCATTGGTGCTGGTGCTTCATGTTACCCTGCAAAGGGAATTCGAGAGCCTGTGTTTAAGCTGCCTTGGCTTTTTCCTCCTCTGACTGCCTTTCTAAATAGCATTTCGTTTTGGCATACATTTGTATTCTACTCCTCTTGGAAGTGAAAGTGATTTGGGCTAAGGCCCTACATGTTCAGAGAGAACGCTGGGTCCTCCTTAAGGACAGTGCAGTAGCCAGTCTGCTCATAGAATTCTGCTCATATCCAGTTCTATCAGGATATTCTCCTGTTAGAACGAGCTCCCTCTGCTTTGTTCTTAAGGCGGCCACCATGTGTCCCACCATCTTTAAGATGCTTGTAAAGCCTCAGACACTTTAATCTAGTGTTGCATTTCAGGCAGAGGTATGTTGGACCTGTTGGACCTACCTTACAGGACTAGAGAGCTGTTCACACAGATCTTTCAGACTAATGCTGGTCATTCTAAAGATCTTTCTCTTTTTAAAATTTTCTTCACCAATAGATCATTTGCAGAGGCGTTCGTTTTGAAAGGAAGAAATATTTGGCTTTTACCAAAGAGGGTTTTTTGTTTTTGTTTGTTTTTAGGCAAAATTCCTTCAGAAAAAATTAATTGGGTAAGGATACATTAAAAATGCCTATGTCCAAATCTACTTCTGTAGGGGTTTGATCATATTTATGTGAGTAAAATGATGAAGCATTCTTTAAGGTAATCCTCTGGGTGAAGGATCCTGGGAAGTTCTCTCAGGTAAAGAAAGCTTGCAACAGATGTGTAATATATGTCTTGAGAGTTATTTATGAGAAATTTAAGAGGATTATTTTGCTTTCCTATATTAAAGATTTAAGTTCTTTTTTTACTTTGCAAAAAAAATTCTACGAAAGTTTTATAATCATAACTTTGTTCATTTTTTAAACTTTTGTGAAATAATTAGCTGTAGCCAAATTATTGGTTATGTTTTGCTATATTAGAATTTGAAATGTATAATGTGTGGTAAATTTACTGTTTGAAATTTATAATAGTCTTGGATATGGTTATAGTTTTGGTAACTTTTTAAGAAGTTATTTTCTACCCTCTAGACACAAAGGCAACTGTGGGTTTGTATTTGTTTTTTGAATGCTAATTTTTCTATGAAGCATCTGAAGTTGACCAGTCTTTTCCTAGGTAGAAAACTCAAAACTTGTTAACTCTGTACTTTAATAAAATTTAAAATGGAGAACTATGTTGTTGTTTTGTGTGTGTGTGTGTGTGTGTGTGTGTGTGTGTTTTTGTAACTGAAGTCTTCTAGGTGGTGTTTTCCAAAGTGTTGAAGTGTTAATCAGCTTTCTCTCAAGCTTCGTAGAGTCTGTTCCAATTCTTGAGAACGAAAATAAACACAAAAACCCAAGTTTTTTGTTTCCTTCACCCCTGAAAACTTCTGTGGTCTTGCTTTCTTTTTCCCATTCTTGGGCTGGTGCTATACTTTCTTAAATATGAGAATTAGAGTAAGTCTTCTGATCTAGGATAGTGTTTCACTTATGTAAGTTTTTAAATTTTTTCCTTTTTTTTTAAGTGTTTATTTTTGAGAGAGAGTATGGGTGGGGGGAGGGGCAGAGAGAGAAAGAGACAGAGGATCTGAAACAGGCTCTGCGCTGACAGCAGAGAGCCCAATGTGGGGCTCGAACCCACCAAGTGTGGGATCGTGACCTGAGCCAAAGTTGGTTCTTCTAGTCTTTTTTTTTTAATTTTTTTTTTTAGTCTTTATTTATTTTTGAGAGACAGAGTGTGAGCAGGGGAGGAGTGGAGAGAGAAGGAGACACAGAATCCAAAGCAGGCTCCAGGCCCTGAGCTGTCAGTACAGAGCCTGACACGGGGCTCAAACTCATGAACCTTGAGATCATGACCTGAGCCGAAGTCGGACTCTCAACCGACTGAGCCACCCAGACGCCCCTCTAGTCCTTTTTTAAATGTGAGGTTAGTTTCCTGAGTTTTTAAATTGTGCATATCACATAATATAAAATTGACCATCTTAACCATTCCAAAGTGTACAGTCTAGTGTTGAGGACATCTATACTGTTGTGCAGCAAATCTCCAGAACTCTTCTCATCCTGCAAAGTGAAGCTCTACACCCATGAAACAGCAATTTCCCACCAGCCGCTGGACAGCACTATTCTACTGTCTCTGTGACTTTGTCATTTGCTTCATTTCCTCCCCACATCTGCTTCTTCCCACATAGAAGCGGATACTGTTCAGGTCTTCTGGCCCATTTGCACTTCGGGGTTCACTACTTCGTGTTGCAAATGTTGGCCGTGTGTTTTTGGTTGCACTAATTCCTCTTTTTATGTGGGAATTCAGGAATATCCAAAATCTCTGCTTCTACTGTTGCCATTGTTTCTTCCTTTCACTCGAATTGAACCCTTTGCAACAAGGCTTTACACACACCTTTTCCCTGAAACTGCTTTTTCGGGTCATTGGTAACCTCTGTGGCTGACTCCAATGTCCTCATCTTACGTGGCCTATCTGATGCACTTGACGGTATTAACTAAATTACCTTATTGAGATTCTCATCTCCATGGTTTCAAAGGGATTGTCTATTATAGTTATCTTGTTCCTGTTGACATCGTACTTAAGATCAGAAGAGACAGATAACTTTTCTTAGCTCCCAGTCTCCAACTCACAGAATCACAGCCAAGGAACCACCTTCTGGATCATCCTCTCTTTTCCATAAGGCCTGATTTCTAGCCAATTAGTTTGCTCATCCTGAGTCCTGCCCATAATGATTTGGGAGTCGGTGGCTTCAGGTTGAATGGTTCTTGTCTTGTAGCTTAAGCTGGTGGTGCTTTTGTTCAGTTCTCTTAAAAACATTGTGTTCTCTGTGAATCTTAATGGGATTCACTAGGTCAGATAGAAACCATCTCTGCCAATCTTTCCCAGATACACGTCCGCTACTTCGGACTGCAGGTCAGAGTGCTGTGTGACAATACCCTTAATCTTGCAGGCGCCCTTTTGTCTAGCCTTGAGGATCTGGAAATCACTCCCTTAAGTCTTTCTGAGGTCTTAGCAGAGAGGGCTTTTGTCTTGACCCTGAGGCCACATTTTGCTTGTGGCATCTTAGAAATGATAAGTAACTAATAAATCAATGCTGTTGAAAGTATTTCATTGAGGGGCTCCTGGGTGGCTCAGTCGGTTAAGCGGCCGACTTAGACTCAGGTCACGATCTCGCGGTCCGTGAGTTCAAGCCCCGCGTCGGGCTCTGTGCTGACAGCTCAGAGCCTGAAGCCTGTTTCAGATTCTGTGTCTCCCTCTCTCTGACCCTCCCCTGTTCATGCTCTGTCTCTCCCTGTCTCAAAAATAAATAAAACGTTAAAAAAAATTAAAAAAAAAAAGAAAGTATTTCATTGAATGTGTTCGGGTGTGTTAGTAAATGAAAAATAATTTAGGAAACTATTGCAGGGCAATCCACATCGTGTGTGTGTGTGTGAACTGTTAAAGATACTCTGATGCTTGTTACAACTGTAAGGAAGATTTTATTTGGGACTATTGCAGTTGGAGTTTTGCAATAGGGCGGAGATCAAGCAGTTAAAAACAAGACGACAGGGACACCTGGGTAGTTCATTTGGTTGAGGTTGAACATTAGACTTTGGCACTGGTCATGATCTGACAATTGTGGGTTCAAGCCCCACATCCAGCTTTGTGCTGACAACACAAATACTGGTTTGTGTTTACTGGTTGTAATAACCAGTCCATTTTTTGGCCAGTATAACCTCATTCCTACTCCCTTCTGTCTTTGTCTTCCATTTCGTGCTGCTCATAGAGCTCCTTTCTATCTGCTAGATTGGATGCTGCCCAATTTTAATCCAATTTTACTCAAACTCTTAAATTTTTAAATATGTCTCAGTTTACCTTTTAATATGCTCAACTCTGAACGCAACAAGGATCAGTGGGGATGTGTAGCCAAGAGCAGAGGGAGAGGATAAGTGGATGGAGATTATGAGAGGAGACATCAAGTGTAGGGGGATTCTTGTTCAACTGACAAAACCAAGACTCTTACTAAAGCCAGGCCAAGGATTTATACATCGAAGGTGAGGAATGAAGAACATGAGCGGATATCAAGGGTGGGGGATTCTTGCTAAGATGGGGCTGTGCAGGCCCAGCAACGAGAGGATGGACACAGAAGGCCCAGACCTAGTCAAGAAGAGGGCCCAGAGGAGCCTGACTACAGTTTGGTCGAGAAGAGAGGGTCTTTATCAGAACACACGCACAAGCATGCACATCCAGAAAATGCACCCACATGTTCATCTCTTGTCTTCATGGCAGCACCCCTCTGGAAATTTGGGCTTAGGACTGAAATTAGAGCTTTAGAGTGGCTGCTGTCTTGAACCAAAGAGGTGGGAAACTAAACGATGTTGTTAGTGACTTAGGGAAGAAGCCAAATTACAGGAAAGCTACAGGATTGAAGCAGACATGCAGAGAAATAGTTGTGAAAGAGAAAGGGGAGGCGGAGGGAGCGAGGCCGGGCTTCTGCATGTCCTATGGCATCCAGTCCCCCCAGCTCTAATCCATTCTGGAATTCCATTTTATTTATTTTTTTCATTTTTAAAAAATGTTTATTTATTTTTGAGAGAGACAGAGACAGGATGTGAGTGGGTTAGGGGCAGAGAGAGAGGAAGACTCAGAATCTGAAGCAGGCTCCAGGCTCCGAGCTGTCAGCACAGAGCCTGACGTGGTCGAACTCACGAACCATGAGATCATGGCCTGAGCTGAAGTCGGACACTCAACCGACTGAGCCACCCAGGCGCTCCTCTGGAGTTCCATTTTAAAACCATAATGGTAAATTCAGGTTTATGGAGTCCTTGATGTTGTGCCTGGCATAATTCTCACAAAGATCCTATGGGCCTTAGTGTTCTAACCCTCATTTTACACATGAGGAAAAAGGGCAAATTTTCTTAAGATTCTTACGAAATGCATTTGTTTTTACAGAGGTGGCCAAATCTCCCCTCTCCCCACCTCTTTTCCCTTCTTTACTCTCTATGCCTCCTACCCCCATCACCCCTTTAGATCAGTTTTTCCATTTTACGTGTATAGCTTTCTCTTGGTTTTCTATTTGTATCACAATTATATTGGTGAGAAATTGCATTTGTATGACCTACTGGACCTCAGGGTCTTAAACACCTGAGATTTTGGTTTAGCATCTCAGGGATGTCAAGCAAAAGGTTACTGTGAATTTCTGACTTTTCCTTTGTGGCCCTCAGGGGCTACTTTGCAAATCCATCTTCTGTATATTCCAGGCAAAAGACCAAGGTAGGGTTCAGGGCTCCCTGGTGAGGAGAACATTGCACATTTGAGGGCAGGAAATCTAAGGGTCTGGAATATTCCGTTATTGTCAGTAAATAAGAATACTTTCAAAGACTCTGATGACAAGCTAAGTTATGTCTAGTTATGAATTTTACCTAGAAATAAGTTTTGTAATCATTGTAATATGTAGTGTGTTTTTCTGCTTTTTAGGGTGAGGTGAGTAAAGAGACTGATTTTAGAATTATTTCAATAATTCATAAGAAGATATAGGTAATTAAGTTTGAAGTCAATGTTTAAATGTTTAAGTTTTAATGTATTAAATTTATATGGTTAAACTTTTTACATTTAGTGTGTGTGTTTTTTAGGGTTATTTATTTTTGAAAGAGAGAGGGAGAACAAGCAGGGGAGAGGCAGGCGGGGGGCGGGGGCGGGGGGTGGGGTGGACAGAGTATTTGAAACAGGCTCTGTGCTGACAGCAGAAATCCCAATGAGGGGCTCGATCTCACAAACTGCAAGATCATGACCGGAGCCGAAGTTGAGTGCTTAACTAACTGAGCCTCCCAGGTGCCCCAATTTAGTGTGTTTTAAATATTTAGAAAGATTTAGTCTATAGAAATGTGAATCTACTTTTTTTTTGAATTTGAAGAAATTTGACAAGATCAGATTTATTAGATTGTAATTTGAACTTTGTAAAAATTTTAAAAAGCTGATAAATATTGGGGTGTACTTTATCTAATTTATAAGCCTAATTATCTAATTAGGCTTATAAATTTATTAGTCAAAAACAAATGAAATTGGACAATTAAGTATTAACACAAAATTCATCAATTTGAAAATAAAATTACCTGAGTTTAAACACTTAGAAATTAAGTTTTAAAATACATTACTTAAATATATAAAATGTAAGTTGAAACTCAACTTATTTATTGCAGTGCATGAAAGCTCTCTTCAGACATAAAAACTCCTGTTGACAGTGGGTGTATCAGTCAGCATAGGCTTAGTTATGCTGTGGTAAGGAGCAACTCCAGAAGTCTCAGTGATTCACAGTGACCAAAATTCTGTTCTTACTCATGTTACTTGTCAACTGTGGGCCATCTGCTTAGTTCTCTTCACTCTGGGAGCCAGGTTGATATAACAGCTTCTATTTGGGAATAGCTTCATTCTCTAATGAAGGGTGACAGAATGTGTCCCACCAAAATAGGCCACTTTGGCATAAGGATTATTGCGAGCTGAAGGTAAGTGAGAAGAAACAGAAGAAAAGCTCTGCTCTCTCCCTATTTACCTAAAAGCAGGGCATAAAATACAAAGTTATCCCCCAACCTCTCTGTACCAGGAAGGAGAAATGTTAATCCCAGAAGTCAACAATGGAGGAGACACTGACTTCATTTTTAAACCTTACTCTGGTTTGCCATGCTCTTTCTGGTTACCTGTCCGTAAATGACCTCCCCTCCACTTTTCTCTCTTTTGTCTTAGCTGAAGATGTTATTTAAGCCTGAGTGGTAAGCCATTTCTGAGAGTTACTTATTTTATCCTGGGTATCTCTCATGTTTACATGGGGTATAGAATGATGGGTAGCAGACATGCCACTTGGGCATATTGATTATTTTGAGCTGTATGAACTTTAAAAACAGCAAATGCAGGGAGAAATTTTTTCTCAAATCTCCTTGTCTGTGTAAAGATAGATCCTCCAAAAGGAACTCAGTTATTATAAATCCCTCCCTGGGATTTTCATCAACCAGGGAGGATTGACTTTCATCACAGGAGAGACTAGAAGTTGACACCACACCCAGATGAACCATCCCAAACTATCATACCTCCCATCCATTCTCCTAAGGGCCCATTCATCTTTCCTAAAAATCCTTTACTCTCCCTATGAGGCCTACATCCCATCCCACTGCCTCATCCCTTTTCCTATTGAGATTGTAGTTAAGCCTGAATTCTAAGCCATGTCAGGGAGTTACTCATTTTCTCCTGGATATCTCCCATGTGTACATGAAATATACACATTAATAAACTTATGTTTGCTTTTGTCTTGCTAATCTAGCATTAATATAAGAATCTCAGCCAAGAACTCAAGGGTAAAGTGAAAATTATTTTCTCTTTCCTATGAGATGTCAATAAACTTCTGTTTGTTCTGTTTTTAAACTCTTGTTATAGGGTCCCCAGTCTAGAACTTAGAAGGGTAGAGGGAAATTATTTTTTTGCCCCTACACTGGTCTTTTGGAAGAAAGAGAGAAGATGGCAGAAACACATGGTGATTCCTAAATCTTCTGTTCAGAGGTGGTACACATTTTCTGTTACCATTACATTGCTCAAAACAAGTACTATGGCCACTCTTGAGGTCAGCAGGGAGGGGATATATAATCCTCCCACGTGGAGGGCCACACAAGTCACATACCCAGGGCTGATGTAATGAGACAGGGAAGTAATATATCCCCCCAAGGGTGGGGGAGCAAATATTTAGAATAATCATATAATCTTTAATAGGGGAATAAGGAGATTTTACATTTCTTTAAATATTTATTTTGAGAGAGAGAGAAAGAGAGCATGGGGAGTTTGGGGTGGGGAGGAAGGGGAGAGAGACAGAGACAGAGACAGAGAATCCCAAGCAGGCTCCACACTCAGCACAGAGCCCAATGGAGAGCTTGATTCCATGACCATGAGACCATGACCTGAGCCAAAATCAAGAGTTGGATGCTCAACCAACTGAGCCACCCAGGTGCCCCAAGAATCAGGAAATTTCAAAAAATTTCTTACATTTTCCTTTTTTTCTGTCACACATGTTGTCAATATGTCCTAATTTACAGAATTGATTGCTGCCGACTGTTAGAATTATATGATTTTAATTTTCTTATTTGGAATTTCTGCAATGAATATGGCCAGATACTGTGGCCAGATTAAACACTTTAAAGTTTTTTTTAAAAATTCTTAACGTTTATTTGTTATTTTTGAGAGAGAGAGAGAGAAAGAGGAAGAGAATGAACAGGGGAGTAGCAGACAGAGAGGGAGACACAGAATCCGAAGCAGGCTCCAGACTCTGAGCTGTCAGCACAGAGCCTGACGTGGGGCTCAAACTCATGAACTGCAAGATCATGACTTGAGCTGAAGTCGGACACTTAACCAACTGAGCCACCCAGGTGCCCCTTAAATTAAAGTTTTTAATTAAAAATATATTTGGTAGCCAGATTAAAATTTATAAATTTTATTTGGGCAAAAAGGCAGTGGATAACATTGTTTCTAATAACAGCGGGTGGTATGTGTGAACTTCTAAAAAGATAAATGTCACAACATTGAAGGAAAAAATGATTGTTGGCAAGCTTACATTTTAGGTATATCTCTATTCAACCTGTCAGCATAATAAGAACATGGCTACGAAATGGAATGTGTTTTTTAAATATATCAGTCAGTAAATGATGAATGTTAGTTAATTTGTGGGAAGAGCATAGTCTCATGATGGCTTACGGACATCTTGTATTACAAGATACATTCTTTTGTGGTTATCTGGCTAATGTTATGAAATTCTGACTTTTGCCACCAGGGAAGATGATATTTCTCCTTGGCAGGAAGTTTCATATTTAGTACAGTTTGGATCTTACTGCATAACATCGCAGCAAAACTTTTGTGCTTAATTGACTCTTCATTTGCTTCTGATTTTATAGTCAGTACTGATCTTACTGATGAACTAGCTTTTTATAATCCAAATTGGATCTCTGCTTAGTTGGTCATTTTTGTCCCAGTTCTACTTGATTGAGACTCAATCAAATTTTCAGTTCTCTCCCACCCCCACTATTTTGACTTTGCATTGTATTTAACTGAATTTTCATAACAATGATGCTGAAGTGTTCTCTTCCTCTTTGTCCCATGGAGACAGAACGGAGAGCACATTGATAGATGACCCTTAAACTCCTCACTCAGATAGTCTCTGAACTGCACAAATTTTAGACTAAATTTACAGAAGATTCATGATTCAGCCTTGTGTGTCTGCTCAATAAATGCTGATAGAATCCATCTCTTAGTCTTTTTTCCACTATTTCAAGTAATAACTTTATTTATGTATCTTTCTCTCACCACCCCACCCACTGCATGGCCTTTTCTTGCCCCATGCAATGACATCTCTTGAATCACTTTGCTCTTCTCCATCTTCAAAGCGACTATCTTAGTTCGCCTTGGTCATCCCAAGGTCACTGCAACAACTGCCCACCTGCATGTTTCCATCTTCGGATACTCCCAATCCATTACAAGCCACGCTGACCTTTCAAGAAGGTAACTCAAGTTACCTACATCATGCCTATATAGGAAGCCCATTGCCTTCATCACATGCTTATGTTTTTCATGTCCTTCAGATCTAGTCTCTGTCCCCTTTTCTAGTCTACCTCCCAGTACTCTCACCCCGACATACCTCATGTCAACCTTTCTGTACTACTTTTGGTTTCCCCAAATGCTCTTCCTTGGCAATGAACCTTACTGCTGCCTGGAACACTTTTCCTTCCCCTATTTCTAACAACCATGCTAATTTTCAAGATTCCCTTAAGGTATCCTGTTCTTCAGGAAGCATTTCTTGACAGCCTTCTCCTCAGCCCCACCCCTGATCTGATTTGGGTTTTAGACTATAATATTTTGTACAGTATTGTAATTTTCCACTTATGTGGTGGTATGGCCCTCTCCAAGAGGGCATAGATTGTAGTTTTACCAAGTACCTAGCATAATGTTGGGTTTGCAATTTCTATTTGTTAAATGAATGAATGGGTGATTGGCTGCATAAGGAAATCTGACTATACCACGTTGGTTAGTGATACTGAGATACTGGGAAGCACAGAGTCTAGCACCACATAAATACTATCTCACTGTGCTATCAGGAATGGGGTAAACCCCTTTGGCTTGTCTGCCCCTCTACATTTTCTCTGGGAACTGTCCTCGCCCCAGCCTTTCCTCCGAAGCGTTATAGGGGTGGGATGATTGCCACATTCATAAACAAGACTGCCCACAGCCACTCACCGCCTGCGTTAGGGGGTTGGGGACTTAGTTAGTGAATTATTCTAGAATGGTTCTTGACCCAAGGTGGTCTGGTTTGTGTCCCTTCCCCTAGAATTTGTAATCAAGATGGGGTGTGGAGTGGGGAGGGAGAGTTGTCTCTCTACAGGTGGCCAATCTCCATTAAACACAGGCCATTCCCATAGTCACATTTTTTGTCATGTGGACCAGGGTACAGAGAATGAAGCCTGTTTTCAATTAGACAAGGAAAAGAAAGATTTTTAAGAGAAGATGCAAGACAGTGAGAGATCTGTGGTGGGTTTTCCAGACTCTGGTTCTAGTGTCTTCCTGTGGCTCAGATGCTTTCCTGACCTTGAGGTTCCACAAAACACTCTTGTAGCCTCCTTATATAAAAATTCCCTTTTTATTATTGGAATTAGTGTGAATAATTCACATTACTAAAAACAACTAGTATGTTACTTTATCTCAGAGCCCTCAACCTACTTGAAAAAGAAGTCTGGTGTAAATAGATAAAGACCTCCTACGTGGGAACAAGCAACGCCTATCCAGAGCTTGCTACAGAGCAGGAGACTCAGCCCCATTACTTGAAGGGAAGTACATTGGCCTTTGAAATCACTTTGCTCAACATTTTTTCTTGACAGCAGTGCCACTTCTAAGTTTTGGATGTGGGGGCTGGTGAAGTGGGGGGTAGATTGTCACTGCTATAAAGCTGAAGCTAACATCCAGCCCCTGCTGTGCTCCCACCGCAAGGAGCAAGGAGCTCCTGAATATACAACTGGGCACTAGGAACTGAGCAAATGGTATTCTCCACACATTTATTTATTTGTTAAAAAAAATTATTTAAGTTTATTTATTTATTTTGAGAGCTTGTTTGGAGGTTCTAGCAGGGGAGTGCAGCTACTCATATACCCTTGACTGAAGAGCGGTCCTCCTCTATCTGGGAAAGTCATCCTCTTTGACCAAGCACACAGCTCCTGGAGGGACACACATGGAGAGGTGAGGGAGGAAGGGGACGCCCACCTAGCCAGCCAGATCAGCCGAATCAACCCTGGCGATCTTGAGAGAGAGTGAGTGAGAAGAGAGAATGGCAGAGAGAGAGGGAGAGAGAGAGAGAGGGAGAGAGAGAGAGAGAGAGAGAGAGAGAGAGAATCCCAAGCAGGCTCTACACTGTCAGCACAGAGCCTGACACGGGGCTCAAACTCATGCACCATGAGCTTGTGACCTGAGCCGAAACCAAGAGTCAGACACTGAACTGACTGAGCCACCCAGGCACTCCCATACCAATATTTTTTTTTTAAGTTTTTTTTAAATGTTTATTTTTGAGAGAGAGAGAGAGAGAGAGTGAGAGCCACATGAATGGGGAAGGGGCAGAGAGGGAGACAGGGGATCCAAAGCAGGCTTTGCACTGACAGTGGAAACCCGACATGGGTGTCTACTAACTGCAAGATCATGACCTGAGCCAAAGTCGGAGGCTTAACTGACTGAGCCACCCAGGCACCCATCCCACACCATATTTTTTACAAAATAAGTGAAAAAAAGGTTTAGGGAACGTATTACTCTTCTATTGTTGTTATAACAAATTACCACAAACTTGGTGGGTTAAAACACAAATTAATTAGTTCACGGTTCTGAAGGTCGGAAGTCTGGGTGGGCTTGGTTAAGTTCTATGCTCAGGGTATCACAAAGCTGTAAATTAGGATGTTGGCTAGACAGAGCTCTTATCTGCAGGCTCTAGGAAGAATCTTCTTTCAAATTATTGGCAGAATCCAATTACTTGTGGCTGTATGTCTGAGGTCCTTGTTTCCTTGCTGGCTGCTAGCCAGGGGCCGACCCCCCATTCCTTCTCACAAAGCCCTCCATCTTCAAAGCACCAAGGACATGTGGATTCTTAGCACACTTGAATATCTCTGACTTCCCCTTCTGTCTTTTAAAGGGTTCACGGGTGCCTGGGTGGCTCAGCCGGCTAGGTGGCCGACTTCAGCTCAGGTCATGACCTCACGGTCTGTGGGTTCGATCCCCACGTCGGGCTCTGTGCTGGCACCTCAGAGCCTGGAGCCTGCTTCCGATTCTGTGTCTCCCTCTCTCTCTGCCCCTCCCCTGCTTGCTCTCCATCTCTTTCTCAAATAATAGCCATTAAAAAAAATTAAAGGGCTTATGTGATTGAATCAGTCCCATTGGGATAATCTCCTTACTTTGAGGTCAGTTGTCTTGGACCTTTAATTACATGTGAAGAATTCTTTTACAAAAGTACCTAGATTTGTGTTCAGTTGATTGAATAACCAGTGGACAGGAGTCTCAGAGAGGCCGTTTTTAGAGTTCGGTCTATCACAGAGAGATCATGTTTTATCCTATAAAGACATTTTGAGTAGAGGGGTGCCTCAGTGGCTCAGTTGTTTAAGCATCCGACTCTTGATTTCAGCTCAGGTCATGATCTCATGGTTCATGAGATCGAGGCCTGTGTTGGGCTCTTTGCTGTCTGGAACCTGTTTAGGATTCTCTCTGTCTCTGTCTCTCTCTCTCTCTCAAAATAAATAATTAAATATCTAAAAGAAAAAGACATTTTGAGTAGAATAAAATTTGCACCAGTTCTGGGTAATGTGTAATGATTATTTGGAGGTGCAGAAAGAAGATAAACATTTCCTGACCACTTATATATTAGTGGGAAAAAATAGATTCCAAAAATATACAGGCTTAGTTCTCATTTGCAAAAAAAAATTCCAAGGCAAGTATTCTTGGTGGTGGTGGCTCTCCTCTGTCGAGTGATTCAGAGACCCAGGGTTCTTTCATTCTTTCATAATTGTAGCTTGCCTTTTCACTAGGACTAATCACCTATATCCAACTGGTTCAAAATGGAAGAGAACATGGAGGAGGCACATCTGTTCCTGAAACCTTGGTCTAGCACAAGCACACAACACTTACACTCATTTCCTTGGTGAGCACTAGTCACAGAGTCATACCTAACCATCAGGAGTTTGGAAATATCGCCCAGGTGTGTAGCAGTGAATTGGAGGAAATGAATTGGTGAACGGTGGCAGTCTCTGCTTCAACCTACTGCTGGCATTCTACATAATTGTCATTTAATCAACCCTGCAACCCTGAGTGATATATTACTCCCACTTTACAGAACTGGAAGCTGAGATCCAGAGAAGTCAAGTAATTTGCCCAGGGTCCCACAACTTTCATGTGGAGGACCTCAGTTTGTAATCTTTATTTATTTTTGAGAGAGAGAGCGAGACAGAGACAGAGCATGAGCAGGGGAGGGGCAGAGAGAGAGGGAGATAGAGTCTGAGGTAGGCTCCAGGCTCTGAGCTGTCAGCACAGAGCCTGACATGGGGCTTGAACTCACAAACCATAAGATCATGACCTGAGCTGAAGTCAGATGCTTACCCGACTGAGCCACCCAGGTGCCCTGAAGATCTCAGTTTGGATCTCAATCCTGTTTGACTCCCAAATTCTTACTCTTTCCAGTTTGACATATTGGCTCTCAGGTAGAGGGTTTGGAGACTGAACCCATGGCTCTGGATGGGTTGGTTGGGTTATAATTTCCTTATCATGGCTGGTTTTCTCCAAGTGAATCAGAATTACCCAGGGCATTTGTTTAAAACGGTTAGTTCCTGGGGCACTTGGGTGGCTCCGTTGATTAATCATCTGACTCTTGATTTCTACTCAGGTCATCATCTCAGGGTTTTTTAGTTCAAGCCCCATGTCAGGCTCTGTGAGCACAGAGCCTGCTTGGGATTCTTTCTCTTCGTCCCTCCCTCCCTCTCTCACCTGGGTGCTCTATCTTTCCCTCAAAACAAATAAATAAACATTTAAAAAAAAATAATAAAATGGTCAGTTCCTAGCCCCACTTCACTAAAGCTTCATTCTGCCAGTCTGGGGGGCGTGGGCAGGAATATGCATCAGCAAGCTCCCTGGGTTATTCAGATATGTTGTAATGTTTGTAAAATGCCAGTGCAGCTGGCTCTTTCAGAATAGGAGAAATGATTAGGTGAATTCCCAGTGGAGGTCTGGAAAAGTGCCCCACTCTGGGAATTGGGGTTCATGAAATTCTGGGGCTTCTCCAGAGTAGCTTCCCCTGCCCCACTCCAAGGAATGAGGTCACCAGGAAGGGAGTCCAGAAAATGGTAACAACGGGGCCAAATGAACACAGTTCTGTGCCTGCCCTGGTTGCCCTATTCTCTGCTCACAGGCTGTGCAGCTGGGCCCTCTAGCAGCCTCTTTCAGATCTCTGGAGAACTTGAACCCAAGTTTGCTGTTCACCTGTGGGATCTCATGAACTTAGTGATGCTTGGTGTCTAGGTCACTGTTAAGGCAAGTTTTCCGCCCATCTTCGCTGAGCGTGGGCCACATGCACTATGCAGACCCGTGAAGGAAGCAGAGGGCTGGCAGCCTAGTAGGGTAAACCTACCATTAACATGAGCTAGCGTTTGCTCAGGACTTTTTTACCTGTTGGCTTCTTGAATTCTCACAAACAATCCTGAAGAATTGGCATTGTTGGCCCTTTCCCAAAAATGGAGGCTCAAAGATGTGAAGTAATTTAATCAAAGTGATGTAACTAGTTAGTGGTGGTGGAATTGGTAGGAGTCCAGGTCAATATGATTCTAGAGTCTGTGTTCTTAGTTACCCTGAGTGGTGGATTAAAAGGTGGCTTCCCTCAGATGTGTCTACATCCTAATCCCCAGAACCCATGAGTGTCACCTTTGCAGATGTGATGAAGTTAGGGAACTGGAGATAAGAGCATCCTGGATTAATAAGGTGGGTGACAAGTTTCTTTATAGGAGACACCGTAGCAGAAAACAGACACAGAAAAGAAGGTGTTGTGCCCACTAGGCAGAGATTGGAGTGAAGCAGCTACAAGCCACGGAATGCCAATAGTCATCAGAAGCTAGCAGAGGCAATGGATGGACACAGAGGGACACAGAGGGAGTGCGACATCTTGATTTCAGACTTCTGGTTTCCAGAACTGTTAGAGAATAATTTCTGTGTTTTAAGACACCAATTTGTGGTAATTTTTTCCAGCAACCACAGGAAACTAATACAATCTGTTTGTTTGGAGTTTTTTTTGGGGGGGGGGGGGGGGTAATTCATTTTTGAGAGACGGAGAGAGAAAGTGAGTGGACGAGGGGCAGAGAGAGGGAGGCACAGAATACGAATCAGGCTCTAGACTCTGAGCTATCAGCACAGAGCCCAATGCAGTGCTCGAACTCACAGACCATGAAGTCATGACCAGAGCAGAAGTTAGACGCTCAACCACTGAGCCACCCAGGTGTCCCTAACCATTTATTTTAAGCAAAAACATCAGGGAGCATTCAGGGCTGATGGAATGGCATGTGCTGACAGATTGGAAAAAAAAAATCAGAGAAAGAGATTGCTGGAACTGGGGACTCAGTGTGCCCATGTAATTATCGGTCAGCATCTGCCGCCTTCCTCTTGGTTGTGGCAAACTAACGTCATCATCATCATCACCTTTGTCATTTCTAATATTGAGCACCTAATACGTGCTAGGCACCAGGCACAGTGCGGACCAGCACACCTCAGTTAAACCTCCCACCAGTTCCCAGGTAGGTACCGGTATTAGGCTGTTTTACAAATGAGGAAAAGGAGGCTCAGAGAGGTCATGTTCCCTCTGTGGTTGGATGGCGTTAAGTGGCAGAGCGAGAACTGGAACTCAGGTCTGTCTTACCTCCAAGTGTTGGATTAAGCCATTCCCTGCACCACTTTCCTTCTGAGTTATTTCTCTAGCGCGTGCTTAGGTTAGTCATTGCAGTTCAGGGCTCCACAACTTTAGATGGCCAGAGCAGGGATGTGGAATGAACAATAATCTCCATGAGGCTGAGCCCTCCAGGCAGGTCTGGCTCCGCAGAGGTGTGCTAATGAGTCAGATGCATGGGGCTAGATGCCAGCTGAGCTCTGGCTGCTTCCGGGCCACTGGAGGGGTGTATGACATCCTCTTGGAGGTAAGCCACCAGTTTCTGAGTTCTGCCACTGAGCTTCTGCCCACAGTGGGGGAGAGGGTCTGTGAGCGCTCCCTGTCACTCCCCACCTCAGCCACAGGGCATGGAGAGAGAGCACGCAAGTCCCATAGAAGGAAATGGGGACTATGGACTGAAGTTTCCTATAAGGTTCGTGGTGACCTGGACCGATTCGGCCTGTCCCATCCTTTTTTCAGTTAGAGGAGGCATAGCAAGGCTGGATTTTCATTTCTGTTTTTTTCCCAGAAACTATCCATGTTACAGAACTTAAGGCCCAGGTAAAATATCCTCAGTTCAAGAGGCAATGGAAAGTGTCTGGCCCTGACTCTTGACAGGAAAGCCTGGTTTTAGAGTTTGTAAAGGAGATTGAATATAGCCTGCCTCTCCAAGGAGAGGAAAGACAAGACAGAATGCCAGCCGCGCCAGAGGTAAGGGGCCTGATTTTGCATTGCAGCAGCCAAGACGAGGCTTTCAGCCCTGCCCCATGCTCATCTACCACCCCCAGCCTTCCTCAGCATGGCTTTCCCAGATGAGGCCAGATTGTTGATTTCTTTCACATTTGTTGGAATTGATGTCTTCTATCCATTTCAATGTTGAATTGACTTTGTGACCAATCTATTAAGCACCCCAATCAAGGATATCCTTCCTTTCTACAATTTTCTCCATTTGTTAGCAGAGGTGGGAATCCCCACTGAACATTTATCATAGATCCATAGGAGAGTTCTAGATAGCCTTGCTTGCAGAGGGTAACTGCACTTGACCTCTATTTGTATTTTTTTGTAATACTCTTACCTAGCCTTCCGAGATTCACCTGGTATCGAAATGAGCAAAACCGCATAATCTTTCATGCAGTAAGCAATACAGTCAGGAAATTTTCATTTATTCAACAGAAGTTTGGTGAATACCTATTATTTGTCAAATTCTAGGAATATTAAAGGGAACAAGTCCTGCCCTCAAGTTGCTCAGAGTTCATTTGGGGAAAGTATTATGTAGCTATTGAAAATCATGCTTTCAGGGAATCTGGGGAGCCCAGTGTGGAACTGTATACTGATGGCACTTAAGTACATACAAGATGGGAAGGACATTTTTCAAAATGTTAGAATGGATTATTTTTTGACTTCTAGAATTGCAGGATTATTTCCTTCTTTATACTTTTCAATGTCTTCTAAATTTGCTAAAGTGAGTTGCATGATTTTGATAATCAGGGGGAAGAAAGATGCCATTAAAAAAGGATTGCACCTGATTAGCTGCAGTCCGCGCTCTCGGTTGCCAGCTGATACTCTGCCTTTGGCAAGAGACAAAATTCATAAGCCTGGAAACCCTGCCAGGAAAAGTGCAATTAACCAGAACGAATCCTCCCTGGGGCCTGGGCCAGCCCTCACTGGAAGGAGGGAAGGTGCAGAGAAGTCCATCTGGAGAGGGGCTGCATTGTCCCTGAGAAACAGTTCAAAACTGAACTGTGCCCACCTATGGATTCCAGGGCCCTAATTTACAGATTAATTGCTGGCGCCGGACCGAAAGCCAGCTAAACGTCGCCCTAAGTCTGGGGCCGTGTGCCCACCTTGAAGTGTGTGCAAATGTGTCTGGGCAAAAGCTCAGGCAGATCTGCATCCCCCTCTGAGCCACCGGGGAGAGCGGCACACTTTCCTCCAAACAACCATCAAGCCGCTTGACTGAGAGTCCAGGTTTCTGCCACAGTGCGTGTGAGACTCCAATTCCCTCCTGCTGTATTGTCTAGCACTTTCCCACCCTGACCAGTAACATCTGTATCACCAGGGGGAAATGCAGAAGCTAGAGTCTGCAGTCTAACAAATCCCCAGGTGCACTAAGTTTGCATAACACTGCAGGGAGCAGGAGGAGAGGGGCCCGGCTGAGGAGCTGGAGCCTCTGGGAAGCCTTGCCTTCAATCCTGTGGGCTAGAGGCAGCAGGGGCTCCTGAGGCCAGGGCAGCTGGAGAGAGCAATGATGCACATCTTCTGCTATTTAGGGTAAAGGAGGCTGGACAATAGCCTATTCCAGGGCAACCTTCTCTAGGAATGTGGGGGCTTAGTGGATAATCTTTCCCTGTCCCTCACAGGGTCCTTGGGGCTTGGTAGGAAGCAGAAGGTATTATTTTCATTTTCCAGATGGTTGTGTGGGGGTTGGGAGGAGGGGGGCTGGGATGTTGCCAGCCTGCTGAGAAAGCTCAGAGCCCTCTCTTCAGTTCAAGGGTGCCAGCTGGCTGTCGGACCAGATATGAAGGCTGCATTTAGGCACACTATCATTTCGGATCTCCAGAGAGTTGACAGCAGGCTGCTGGATTCTCTTCTCACAGCAGAGACACGGCATCCGGGCTGCTCAGAGGTACAGAGAGACCCGAGCCGCTTTCATTTTTGAGGGGTGGTAGTGGTTTCCAATATATTGAAAAGGCAGAAATGCCCAGATTAAAATGTTATAGTCTTTTAATATTTTCATTTAAAAATTAATGTGGAAAGGGGCACCTGGATGGCTCAGTTGGTTGAACAACTGACTCTTGGTTTTGGCTCGGCCGTGATCTCACAGGTTTGTGAGTTCGAGCCCTATGTTGGGCTCCGTGGTTGGCAGCACGGAGCCTGTTTGGGATTCTCTCTCTCCCTTTCTCTCTGCCCATCCCCTGGTTGTGCTGTCTCTATCTCTCTCAAAGTACATAAATACACTTAAAAAAATGTGTAATAACACACACGATAGGAATATTGATAGGAATATTGACTTGCTAGGACTGTAAGTACCACAGATTTGGTGGCTTCAACAGCAGAAATTGTCTCAGTTCTGGAAGCTGGAAGTCTATAATCAAGCTGTCTGCAGGGTTGGCTTCTTATGAGGTCTCTCGTCTTGGCTTGTAGATTTCCATCTGTTCCCATGTTTTTTTCTGTGTTCTGTGTCCAGTTGTCTTCTTATAAGGACACCAGTCATGTTGGATCAGGGCTCATGCTAATGACCTCACTTTAACTTAATTACTTCTTTATAAACCCTATCTCTAAATCAAGTTACATTCTGAAGTCATGGGGGTTAGGAACTTCAACATTAGAATTTTGGGAGTGTTATGCCCAGAATTTGTGATCCCCAAAGACCACCAGGGAGCTGAGTCCGATGCAAAAGCAAAGAGCCTTTATTTGAGGTAGCTCGAGCTCAATCCCCTACCTGCACCCACGCAGCAGTGAGATGCTGGGGAGAGAGAGCGAGTTTCAAAAGCACAAAGGTTTTATTGGGGTCTAGGGGCAGTTGGTGAGGTAATGGCTGTGGCCTCAGCCGATTGGCTGGGGAAGGGTCATGGCCTCGGCCGATTGGCTGGGGAAGGGTCGGAGTCCTGTTAAGCAGGTCGCCAGGCATGTTTTGATCGGGAAGTTTGAATGAGTGAGCAGGAGGTTACTCAAGGGGTGGAGGCCTGGTCTGAAGTTTCACTCAAGGTGGAGGACACAGAACAAGATGGAGTTGGCCGGCGTAGGCCCGCCCTTTCTGGAGCACACAACTCAGCTCATAACAAACACATTTGGAAATAACATCAGAAGTAAAATGTAGATCACAAATGTAAGGCAGAGGCCCCGTGGCTCTCCTTCCTCTACCCTGTCCCGGTCCTGGACCCATAAGCCATTCAAGAGGGCAGGGGGAGGGGCTTGATTTTTCCGGTTTTTGTGTGTGTGGTGGTGGTCCTCCCTCCCCCTTAGGCAACTCTGGCTGCTTGCTGTCCTCTGAATCAGTCTCCACGATGGTCCTCATGGGGATCCCAGCAGATTTCCCCTTTGGTGGAAAAACTGGGGGACTTGGTTTTAGCCAATGCCTATGGCTGGGCACAGTCTCCTCAGAGGCCAGGATTCTGTTTTACCCATATGTGGGGCATATGCACAGGCATAACGAAGGCCTCTGCAACATGGTATCTTTTGGCCTTGAAGATGTTCCTACAGTTCCAAATCCTACAATTAATTCAGTAATCACAAAGTGCAAGACTACCCAATACCTATCTGTGCTTGGGGACCTCCCCCTTCAAATGGCCAAATTTCAAGTCTTTCAAGTCCCCCTCCCGGAAGCCACCCATTACGAGTTAAATTGTGTCCCCTAGAAAAGATATATTGGAGTCCTAACCCCCAGTACATCAGAATGTGACCCTATTGGAAAAAAGGGTTTTTACAGAGGTCATCAAGTTAAAACAAGGTCATGAGACTGGGCTCTGATCCAATATAACTGGTGTCCTGGTAAAAATAGGACATTTGGACACAGATATGCAGAGAGGGACAGCGATGTGAAGAGAAACAGGGAGAAGATGGCCATCAAGAAGTTGAGGAGAGAGGCCTGGACAGATCCTTCCCTCTGGGCCCTCAGAACAAACTTTGATTTCCAAGACGAATCTCTGGAACCGTGAGATAATAAATATCTGTGGTTTAAGCCACTCAGTTTACACAACTTTTTTATAGCAGCCCCAGCAAATTAACAGAATGCCTGTGGTAACTTCTGCCTCCCCGCCTCCCCGCCCCCACCCCTCCTTTACAGTTTGCATAGCTCACTCTTCATTACACAGACTTGTCTTGGAGAAAACTTGCTCCTTCCCGATGGTGTCTGGTCTCATTCACTTATGTGAGAATCTTGGTTCTCTTCAATGATCATAATAAGCTGCCTGAGGACAAGGATCAAGGCTATGTTCCTTTTAGAAGTTCCGCTGGCCCTTTGCCCAGTACTGGCTAGAAGATCAGTGAAACTATGTTGATCTGAAGAATTTTCCTCCCTGGCTCTGTTCCTCTTATGCTCTTAGACCTGCTTGCATGGTTAGGGTGGGGGGCTGAGCGTAATGTGATCCTTCCAGGTGGGCCCGGGGCACAAGAGTAAATTCATCCATGGGACAGGTTCTTGCGACTTGCTCTCACTTTGATCTTTCAGTTTGATCCTGAGATCAAGCCCTCTTAGTAGTGGAGAGTGTCATTATCTCCTTAAAAGGACATTGGAGAGCGTGAGAATCCCCAAGAAGGGAAGGAGAGGCCACATAGAGAGGTGAGCTCCGAAGTGGGTCCTGTAAAGGGAACAAAATAGACTCACAAGTAGGGTGCAGGCCTCAAAGCTGCACACAGCCTCTCCTTGCCCAGTGCTTAAAGAGGGAGATGTCGGCTCCAACTTAGTAACCAAGGACGGGAGCCTGGGAGGGACCAAGTGCCAAGGGCATTTTAAAGAAGAGACCACATCAGGAGAGTGGCAGGAAAACATGTTTGCTTTGCTTTGCTTCTCCCAACCCCCACCCCAACACACACAAACTTGGACCTGAAAGCCGCTGATTTTCCAGGCCCTTTGCTTCAGGTAAGGAATGTGCCAGAGAGGAGAACAGGACCAGGCCTCAGATTCTGAAAGCCTAAAGCCACTCCAGGACAGAAAGGACTCTGGATCTAAGCAAAGTATTTGGGATGTAGTATTTGTTGTATTTGAAGAGAGGGTGATTTCCTCTGTATATGACAAAAGATCCCTCTGGGGTGGTGGAAGGGAGGAAGAGGAAAAAACAATGACAGGACAGAAATGGTGGTTCCTAGATGGAGAATAGGGGGTGTCCTCCACCCTGCAAACTAGAAAGAACCTTGGGAGATCCCAGATAGGAAATAGCTTATGTGGTGTGTTCAGGCAGAGGTGATACCTTGGCCTCTAGAGGTCCCATCCTGGTGTGGTTCAGAGCAGAGCAAGTGCCTTCCCATGACAGCCAGAGTAATAACAGTGAGGCTTCAGCATTAAGAGGACCATGACCTTGGGGCACCTGGGTGGCTCAGTCAGTTAAGTGTCTGACTTGGGCTCTGATCATGATCTTGCAGTTCACAAGCACAGAACCCCATGTTGGGCTTTGTGTGACAGCTCAGGGCCTGAAGCCCACTTCTGATTCTGTGTCTCTCTCTCTCTCTGCCCCTCCCCTGCTTGCATTCTCTCTCTCTCTCTCAAAAATAAATAAAAACATTAAAAAAAGGACCATGACCTTGAAAGATTGGCTCATGTTCCAGTGACCGTGGGCTGAAGCAGCAAGCGATGTCTCAGCAGCTCCCATGGCAGCTGCAGGCACACCTCTGGAAAGCCTTCACACAGGGGTCTCCATGGTAGTTGGAATTTCAGAGATCCCTCCCTGATCCCTGAACCATTCTCCCACCCTTGTTATTCAGATCAAACACCAATTTAGTACAGCTGGGAAGGGACTTTACAGGTGGAATTAAGGTTACTAATCAACTGACCTAAAATAGGGATGCTAGGGATTAACCAGGTGGGCCTGATGGAATCAAGCAGAGGAGGAAAGCGGAAGAGTCCCTCAGAGAGCTGCAGCAGGAGGCTAAGTCAGAGGCTTAAGCATGAGAGGGATTTGCTTCTTCTTTGTTGGTGCCCACGAGTACCATGAGCTACCCATGAGTAAGGCCAGGGAGGAGACCTCTAGGAGCTGGGGGTGACCCTGGCCTACAGCCAGCTGGAAAATGAAGACTTCAGTCCCTCAAATACAAAGAACTGAATTGTGGGGTGCTTGGCTGGCTCACCCAGAAGAGCATGTGACTCTTGATCTCGGGGTCATGTGTTCAAGCCCTACATCGGGCCTAGAGATTACTTACTTAAACAAACACACTTAAAAACAAACAAACAAACATCACAGAATTGAAGTGGGCCAAAAACCTGAACAGGCTTGGAAGATGACTTTTCCCTATGGCCTCCAATAGAAGCCCTGCTCAGCCAACACCTGAGTAAAACCTGTGTTGGACTTCGGACCTACGGAAGCCTTAAGATCATATATTTATGTCGTTTTAAGCCGCTACATTTGTGGTGATTTGTTACAGCAGCAATAGAAGAGTTTTGGATGGTGCGTCTGCAGTTGGCAGGGCACAAGGTAAGTGACCGTATGTGACACCCTCCAGACACCGAAGACCCCATCCCTCAAACCCCAGAACTGTGACAAGATCTGGGGTTCAGGGGGTAAATTCCAATTTGAGATTACATCCCTGCCATGTCGGTGAGACAGGGATCAAAACAAACTGAAGGATAGGAAAAGTTTGTTTTTCACACACCTGAATTTGTGGCCTGAGATTGGGACCCCCTTCAAGAACTTTTTAGAGATCTCACATTCGATGGACTTGGAATGTTTCCTATGGAACTAGAGTGTATTATGCTAAGTGAAATTGTCAGAGAAAGACAAATGCCCTATGATTTCACTCAACTGTGGCATTTAAGAAACACAACAGATTAACACAGAGGAAGGGAAGGAAAAATAAGATAAAAAACAGAGAAGGAGACAAACCTTAAGAGACTCTTAAATACAGAGAACAAACTGAGAGTTGCTGGAGGGGTGTTGGGTGGGGGATGGGCTAAATGGGTGATGGGCATTAAGGAGGACACTTGTTGGGATGAACACTGGGTGTTATATGTCAGTGATGAACCACTAAGTTGTATTCCTGAAGTAAAAAAAAAATAAAAAATAGAATAAGAAAAAAGAATTAATGTTTCCTAAAGGCTGAGAGCTTCTCTGTCCAGGTCAGCATTTTTTAAAGAAACGAGCAAGGGAGAGAGAGGCAGAAAAAGATAGAGGTAGGGGCTCCAAGGTGCGTCTCCACCGAACCCATAGCCTGTGCCCACTGAACCTTCCAGTGCCAGATGCTCTTGGCATAGTTGCTCTTGTGCTGGTGAAGGTCTGGAGGCCTTGTCTGTTGTTGCCTGGGAGAAGGTGTCACCTGCGTGGGGCAGTCTCAAAACCACCTGAGCTTCTGCTTTGGCAGCCCCTGAGTGAGATGAGGGAGGAGAGGTGAGGCTGGTGGTTCCTGGGTGTGGAAAGGCGGACAAAATGTGTAAGAGGGTCTAAAGGTACACACTTCCAGTTATAAAGTAAGTCCTGGGGGGGGGGGGGTGCATAATGTACTACATGATGACTGTAGTTAACAATACTGTATTGTTTATTTCAAAGTTACTAAGAGAGTGTTAAAAATTTTCATCATAAGAAAAAATTTGTAATTGGTGACAGATGGTAACTAGAGTTACTATGGTGATCATTTTGCAACATACACAAAAATCAAATCATTGTGTTGTACACCTGAAATTAATGTTACGTGTCACTTTAAAAAAAACTGAAAGGTGAAGTCTGTTGGACCGCCTCTGGGTGGCCTGGGTGCCAGAGGCTCCCTAAGCTGAGGTGTTGAGCTCCATGCTCCTGGTGCATTGCTCTGCTCAGGTTATCATAACCGTTTAATGACCCACCTGCCATCCTCTTTGGGGATCTTAAGGGCAGTGGGGCAACTGGGTCTCGGAGAGAGAGCACTGGTAAGAGGAATATAAAGTCTTGGGGATGGATAAGAGGGCAAGCTTCATGGTCAGATGAACTTGGTCCAAATCCTGGCTTTCATCATTAGCTGGTGAATTTGCTTCTCTTTTTTTTCCTTTTCAATTATTATTATTTTTTTTTTTTAAGTAGGCTGCTTGCCAGATGTGGGGCCAGGACCCTGAGATCAAGAGTTGCATGTTCCACCAACTGAGCCAGTCCTACGCCCCAAGGGTGAGCTTGCTTCTTGACCTTTCTGGGCAGTAGTTCCCTCATTTGCAAAATGCGTCTGTTGCTCTGTTTTAAGGCTTTCTCGAGAGAACCCATGTGAAGCAACTGGCACGTAGGACATGGAAGAGCGACCTTACCTATCTGTGATGATGCACAAAACGTCTGGAGGGGGAGATTACACATTTGATAGGATTCTCAGATTCTATTAAAGGTATTCCATCAGAAGTTAGAGAAGAATGTTTGCCTACTAGGAGGCAGCATGCATTCCTGATTAGTGGCATTTGTAGTTTCTGGGTGTCCATTGATGAGGTTTTTTTGGGGGAGAGTGGGGTTTGCGGGGTCCAGAGCCAACAGCCCAGAAATAATTCTTGAAGACATCTTTGGTGCAAGAAGGTGATTTTATTAAAGCACAGGGATGGGACCCGTGGGCAGGAAGAGCTGCCCCGGGACCATGAAGAGACACAAGTGATATACTATGGAGCTGGGGGAGGCAAAGTCCAGGGGAAGTTTCCAATGAGATTTTCATGTGCTAAAGAAGACCCACAGGATACTGGGAGCCCAGCTATTGTCAAGCTAAAGTTGTTTTTTCCCTCTAGCAAAACATCAGCATTAAGGCAGTAGGGAGTTTCTGGAGAAACCACCCTCACTGGGCTGCAGGTTGTAAGGAAATTTTATTTTATCTGCCATTTCCTTCTGCCTTTGTTTCCCACATCATCCAGCAGCTCACCCTCTCTTGCCAACAGCACCTATTACTTTACGTTTGCGGACCGTGTTCTTGTTTGTGGTCAACTTTGAGAAAATGCCTTGTCTTGTAGAACCCAATAGGGCCAGATCCTCCCCCCCCCCCCCCCCCCCCCCCCCATCTAGCTGTGGGTTGTGCAAATGTCTTTGGCTTAGCCAATTAAACTTTTAAAATTAAACTTTTAAAATTTCCTGGAAATTGTCTCTGATTTTTTTTTCTGGACTCTATTATGTAGATACTGAACCTTCTCCGTTGGTCATCTTTTCTCTTTCAGTTTCTACCTATTTGCTTTGTTCTCTTGACTGGATAGTCCCCTCCTTTTATCTTTCAGAGTTTCTGTTGAATTTACTATTTTAGCTATCATAATTAGAACTCACAAGAGCTCTTTTGTGTTTTGTGATTATTCCTTTTCTTTCCTACATATAGTATTCTGTTCTTGTTTCATGGATGCATATTGCCTTAGTTCTTTCAGGCTGTTATAGCAAAATACCACTAACTGGGAAACTTATAAAGAACAGAAATAGATTGGCATGGTTGCCTTCAGGTGAGGCCTCCTTCCTGATTCATAGCCAGCACCTTGTCACTGTGTCCTCTATCGGTTCAGTGCAAGAGGGTGGGCTCTCTCTAGAGCCTTTTTTTTTTTTTTTAAATAAGGCATTAATCACATTCATGAGGGCTCTACTCTCTTGACCTAAACACCTTCCAAAGGCATACCACATGATACCATCACCTTTGGAGATAAAGATTTTAACATTTGTAAATTTGGGGGAGACACAAACATTCAGTTCATGGAGAGTATTATTTAGTTTTTTTTTCTTTTTTTTAAAGTTTATTTATTTTTTGAGAGAGAGAAAATGAGTGGGGAGGGGCAGAGAGAGCAACAGAGAGAAAATCTCAAGCAGGCACTGCACTGTCAGCTTGGAGCCCAATGGGGGGCTTGAACTCAGAAACCGTGAGATTGTGACCTGAGCTGAAACCAAGAGTCGGAAGCTTAACAGACTGAGCCACCCAGGAACCCCTGTAGTATTTTTTCTTTTAAGTTTTCCTCTTTTTATGGTCCTTTTCTCTCCCCTCTGAGTTGCTTTTATTCTTTATATATGTGTGTGTGTGTGTATATATATATATATATATATATATATATAAATTTTTTAAAAGTTTTATTTATTTATTTTTGAGAGACACAGAGACTGTGTGAGCAGGGGAGGGGTAGAGACAAGGAGAGGGAGAAAGAATCCCAAGAGGCTCCGCACTGTCAGTGCAGAGCCCAACATGGGGCTTGAACCCAAGAAATGGCAAGATCATGACCTGAGCTGAAAACAAGAGTCAGACGCTTACCTGACTGAGGACTGAACCACCCAGGTGCCCCTGAGCTGCTTTTATTCTGATTGCTTGGTGTCTTGCCTTTTAGAGGAAGACACTAAAAAGCAAATCAAAAGTTCTCTGGGCATTCCCACCCTATCTCCCCATAATTAACAGCAGTCATGATGTTGCTTCTCTGTTCCACTTCTTTTCTCTGAATGTTAACACTTTCCATTGTTTGATGTATTGCACTACATTAATGACTTTATATACTATAATTTCCAATTGTTTTGTAGGGTATTAAGGTTTTTTTTTTTCCTTTTACAGGTACCTTGCCAGACATAGTTTTCCACATATGGCTTTTTTTTTTTTTTTCATCTAAATCACTGTCTTGGAATAAATTCTGGGAGTGGGGTTACCAGGTCAGAATCTTGTGGGCATTTCCATTACTTTTTCCTGTGTGTTGCCAAATTTCTTCCTAAAGGTAGTAGATACAGGTCCAATGTCAACAGCAACAAATAAGTACAACCTTTCAAGCATATGATTTCTGAGTCTTTCTTGTTAATTTCAAAAGTACAAATTAGCACTGTTTAAATCTCATTATTTAGATTTCTCTTTTCTTTGGTTACTAATGAGGTTGAATAGTCTTTCACATGGATCTGCAAAAACAGCCTGGAAAAACACAAGGAACCCCACTGGACATAGAAAAGCTCCTCAAAGAACTTTCAAACAGTTGCGAAAGCAAAATATTTTGTGTTGGTGTGTTGGCAGTGGTTGTGTGTGTGTGTGTGTGTGTGTGTGTGTAATTGACATACATCACCATATACATTTAAGCAGTATAGCACGTTTCATATGTATTGTGAAATGATTACACAGTTGGTTCAGCTCACATCCATCATCTCATATAGATACAATAAAAAGAAAATTTTCTTTTTGTGATGAGAATGCTTGGGATTTGCTCTGTTAACAACTTTCCTACATTTCATACACCGCTGTTAGCTATAGTCATCATGTTTATGTTATATCCCTAGTACTTATTATCTTAGTTATCTTATTTGTCTTTTAACTGGAAGTTTGTACCTTTTTGTTTAAGATTCTATTTTTAAGTTATGTCTACACGCAATGTGGGGCTTGAACTCATAATCCTGAGACCAAAAGGTACATGCTCCACTGACTGAGCCAGCCAGGTGCCCCGGAATTGTGTACTTTTTGTCCACCTTTCTCTAATCCCCCTTCCTCTGACCCTTTGCCTCTTGTAACTACAAGTCTGAGCTTGATTTTCCTATAAGTTTGATTTTTTTTTTTTTTTAGATTCCACGTGTTAATGAAATCATAGAGTATTGTCTTTCTCTGACTTATTTCACTCTGCATAATGCTTTCAAGGTCTATCCATGTTGCAAATATTAGGATTTCCTTATTTTTTTTTAATGATGAATAATATTCTGTGTATGTGTGTGCGTGTGTGTGTGTGTATACCACACACATACACCACAACTTGTTCTGTTTTAATATTTACTTTGAGAGAGAGAGAGAGCGAGCGAGTGTGCAAGTGGGGGAGGGACAGAGAGAGAAGGAGAGAGAAAATCTTAAGCAGGCTCTGCAATATCACCACAAAGCCCGACATGGAACATGATCTTAGAACCATGAGATCACTACCTGAGCTGAAATCAAGAGTTGGATGTTTAACCAGAGAAGCCACCCAGATGCCCCCACAACTGCTTTATCCATTTATCCACTGATGGACACTAGGTTCCATGTCTTGGCTATTGTAAATAATGCTGCAATGAATTTGGGGGTGCAGCTTTCTGAATTAGTGTTTTCATTTCTTTTGGATATATTCCTAGAAGTGGAATTGCTGGATATAATAATATAATTTTTGAGGAGCTTCCATATTGTTTTCCACAGTGGCTGTAGCAATTGACAATCCCATAAAGGTTCTTTTTTCTCCACTTCCACACCAACCCTTGTTATCTCTTGTCTTTTTTGGTGATGGCCATTATAACAGGCATCAGGCAAGACCTTACTGTTTTTAATTTGCATTTCTTTCATGACTAATGATGCTAAAAGCATCTTTTCATGTACGTGTTGTCCTTTCATATCTGGACATTTCATTGGAGAAATAGCTATTCAGGTGCTCTGCCCATTTGTAATTTTTTTTTCTTTTGCTGTTGCATTGTATGGGTTCTTTATATTTTTTAAAAATATTTTCCCCTTATCAGTTTTATTATTTGCAAGTGTTTTGTACCATCCTGTAAGGTGTTCTTTTCACTTGGTTGATGGTTTCTTTTGCTCTGCAGGAGTTCTAGTTTAATCTATTCCCACTTCTTTATTTTTTATTTTGTTGTTTGTGTTTTAGTCGTCCCATCCGAAAAATCATTATGAAGACCCATGTCAAAGACATTTATTGCTATATTTTATTCTAGGAGTTTCATGGCTACAGGTCTTACATTTAAGGCTTTTTATGTCTATGTATTTATTTTGAGAGAGAGAGAGAGAGAACAGGGGAGGGGCAGAAGAGAGAGGAGAGAGAATATCCCAAACAGGCTCCATGCTGTCAGCGCAGAACCAGGCTCCGGGCTTGATCCCACTGTGAGATCATGACCTGAACCAAAATCAAGAGTTGGTTGCTTAACAGACTGAGCCACCCAGGTGCCCCAAGGCTTTAACCCATTATGAGTTAATTTTTGTGAATGACGTTAAGGTATGGATCCAGTTTCGTTCTCTTACATGTGACTATCCAATTATCCCGGCACCATTCATTGTAGAGACCATCTTTACTCCACTGAGTATTCTTGGCTCCCTTGTCAAATATTAGTTGACTGTATATACTTGGGTTTATTTTTCAGCTCTAGGTTTTGTTCCATTGGTCTATTTTTCTATCATTATTGCCAATACCACACTTTTGATGACTATAGCTTGAAATTAGGAAATGTGATGCCTCCTATATTGTTCTTTTTCAGGATTTCTTTGGCCATTCGGGGTCTTTAGTGGTGTTACATTAACTTTAGGAGTGTTTTTTTTTTTTCTTTTTTTACTTATGTAAAAAGTGTCATTGGAATTTTGATAGGGATTTTGCAGAAGTTTTTAACCTGGGTGTCATGGGCTGCAGTGGGTTGACTTCCTGAAATGATATGCAAAATTTTGTGTATATATGCACATTAGCAAGAGGGGAGGGTCCTTGACTTTCATCACAACTCACAGGGATCTGGACCTAAAAGGCTAAGTTATATGATGAAATGTTTCTGCCCCAAGTAACAAAAAGGTAATACAGGAAGGCTCTGGAGTGAGACTTCCTTGGTTTGGAATCTCATTCTGCCACTTATCAGCTCTATAATCTTGGGAAAGCTACTACTGTCTCTGTGCTGTGAGATGGGATGATGGTGATAAAGAATTTGCACATAAAGTACTTTTAATAGTACCAGGCACAGAAAAAAGAAAAAAAGAAAAAGAAAGGGGTTCCTAGGTGGCTCAGTCCGTTAAGTGTCTGATTCTTGGTTTTGTCTCAGGTCATGATCTCACCGTTCGTGGGTTCAAGCCCACGTTGGTCTCTGCACTGACAGCCTGGAACCTGCTTGGGATCCTTTCCTTCTTCTCTCTCTGCCCCTCCTCTGCTTTCTCTCTCTCTCTGTCTTGAAATAAGTAAGTAAACTTTAAAAAAATAGTACCTGGCACATAGTAAATGTTTAATATATAATACATATATATTATAATACATAATATATGTAATACATATAATACATATATAATATGTATTATAAATAAAAAATAATAAATATTTAGGGGCACCTGGGTGAATCAGTCAATTAAGCATCCGACTTCGGCTCAGGTCATGATCTCATGGTCTGTGGGTTCAAGCCCCGTGTCAGGCTCTGTGCTGACAGCTCAGATTCTGTGTCTTTCTCACTCTCTCTGCCCCTCCCCTGCTCATGCTCTCTCTCTCTCTCTCTCTCAATCTCTCAAAAATAAAATAAACATTAAAAAATTTTTGAAAATAGAATTTGTCTAAAAACTTAATAATTAGAACCTTCTAACCATAGGATTGGCTATGGCATGTAGCAATGAGTTCCCTGTTGTTTGAAGTGTTCATGAAATAGATGACAAACATCAGGGAGGCTTTTGAGAGGATCTCTGAATTAGAAGAGGGGTTGAATTAGGCCCTCTTAAGTTTCTATGAATTAAATTTTCCTTTCGGGCAGGTGGCAAGGGTGAGACCAGCAGGCCTCCAGCAGGAGTGACAGCTGCTCTTGCTAAAATGGAAATATATTTGTGAACAAGCAGGCTGTTTCAAGAGCATATTTTTGGCACACTCTTCAAGACCAAGTGAGATTCTGCACCATTATGAGCAGAGAGAGTACGAGTGGGGGAATCGTCCTGGGTGCCCTGGGAGATCACATAGTAGGGGATTAGGAGTGGAGCCTTGTGGAGCAGAGGCTGCCTGCTCCAACTGCTCCTCTGATTAACATATTTAATGAGGACTTACCAGGCCTGAGGGCTGGGTGTCATGGTGGGTGGTGGGTGGGGTTAAAAGATGAATGAGATCCAATACCACTGTTCCTTCACTGTGCTAGTTTTCATTCCACTTATTGGACTTATGGGCTATTCATGGAGGGTTAATAAAGTCCAGCCAAGTGACTGAGTAATATGGATGTCTTTGGAATGGTTGGTTCAGAGAGAAGTTCTCTGTGTGGATGTATTTTTGCTCATGAGCATAGGGTATCCATGCAAATCTCAGATTCCCGAACTCTGGATTAAGTAAAATTTGAGTGGGCTTGTGCTGAGCGAAATTTTCTTCTGGTTGGTTTATCCAGAAACAGACTCTGAGAGAAGGATTGCGGTACACCCTGTTTATTTGGGAGGTGAAGGAACCCTAGGAAGGGGAGGAGAGAATAAGGCAGGGATGGGGAGGTGAGTATCACTTAATTCCCCTGCACTTGTAGCCTGCCAAGGGAGGGGGGGGCGGGTTGCAGAGAAGGCCTGAGTGCCAGAGAATGCTCTGAAATAAAGAACTGCAGGTATTGGCAGTTGGACATCAATGGGTGACAAGTGGTAAGAGAGATGGACAGGCCACCAAAAGCATCTGTTACAGTGTTTTTGAGTACAACACTGATGTAAGCAAGGCCCAGTGTGCATTGAGAAGCAAGTCCCAGTGAGTTATTTCTCAAGCCTGAGGTTGACCAGGGGCCCTGTATAAAGTTGTTGGGTCTTTGTGCTTCGTAAAGGCAGCTGGCCATGGAGGCACAGGTGGGGCTGAAAGAGCCAGCTTCTGCTCAGTATATGGCACCTGAGTAAGAGATACTCCCAGTAAACCCAGGTTTGAACTCTGAGGGAAGATGAAAGCATGAAGTCTCAGAAGGGTGAGAGGAAGGTGTAGAGAAGGAAAGTGGGGGCTTCGGAAGTCCCAGGATGTGCCTACCTTCTGCTACGTCTTCACCAAGACCAGCAGTGGGGATGGCCTCCCATGAGATCCCTGGAACTTTGTCACATATGCTCTGTCAATACTTTCTGTTTGAGTACCCTGAAGCCTTTCATAGTTAGTGGAGGAGCAAGAGCCTACAAGTCCCCAAACCTGGGATCTAGTCCCTGCCCTGTTGCTAACAGCCATGTGACTTTGGCAAACCAGACATGACCAAAATTCAAGTTCTCAGACGCCAGTCGAGGGCCAACGTTGCAAACAGGCTTTTAAAAGGATAACAATCTCAGGCCTGCTATGTTACCTGTTTCTGGCACAAACTGATGAATATTTTCTGTAACTATATAATAACTTCAGGTTTGGAGCTAGTGACACTGAGTTTGAACCTTGCGTCCAACATTTATTAAGTAGGTGTCCTTTGCCAAGTCCTTACCATCCTGTGCCTCAATTTCTTCACCTACAGAAAGAAATTCCTTCCCCTGCAAGATTAGAGGGAATGTGTGCAAAGTGTTTGGAAGGTAAGCTGAGCTATTCCTGTTGGTGTCCATGTTTTCTCCTCCCTGTCTGTTGGCAATATGATGTTTTGGTCCGATGCCTGGGGCACAGGGCAGTGTGGTGGAACTTCACAGAACTTCGAGATCAATTCAGGTGGAGGAGGAGTTTGTTGGGGTGTTCTCTGTCTGGGGCAAAAGTGAGGCCCACTTCCTGCCTGCTTCCACCCTGCTTTCCGTCTCACGGGGCTGGATGAACATTTTGCATTAATGGACCCCCTTGTACACCTGAGTGCTGAGTTTGAATAACTGGAGAGGGGGGAGGACATGGGGTTGGGCTACTTATTTCCTTGGTTCCTTCTCCCTACGGTTTTGCGGGATTGCTGTGCCCATCTATCCAAGGCCACAGCTGTTGTCCACCGACACTCACTGCACTCCTGTCCTCTCCAGGAATGATGATTATTCTTTCCACTTGCTCTGTCAAGGCTGGTGGGAAGGGGTGGGAGCAGCTCCCCCCTCTTGTTTGGCCAGTGGAGGGGAACGTGGGGAGGGATACTGTACTCTCCACTTTGGTTTCCTGAAACCTGCCCCAACCTCATAAATGGCCCTTTTATTAAAAATCCAAATTACCTAATTGAGTGTGCCATCTGTTTCTAGTAGAGCCCTGCTGGTAGGAGGAGTTAGGACTCCTGGCTTGGAGCCCAGGCCTTGCCATTCGGTAGCTGTGGAAGTAGGAACAGGTCACCTAACAGGTGTCGACCAGAGGGGTGGAGTCTAACCCTCCTCTGTCTGTGCCTTCAACATCACAAGTTGAGGGTTTCAGACTGTCACTTCTAGGGGCTAGACAAGAGCTCCATGAGTGAAGAGGGTTGAATGAAGAGGGAATGTGGAGAACGCAGCTCTCTCTAAGATTCTTGTGCAGGAATGCAGATAGTGTGGCCAGAGCTTTTCATTTTTATTACTGTTACTCTGCAATACATTTTAAAATTCTACAGTAAGGGCAAACACAAGTGTGTTTCTGCCCAGGATTGAACTGGGACCTTTACACTTGTGAGGTGAATGTGATAACCACTACACTATGGACAGCAGTCAGAACTTTTGATTTCTTAAGAGAAGCTGAACATCCAGATTTTAATGTGAGTTCTTATAATTTTTTTGCTTCTTTATTTTGAACTTAAAAAATTTTTGTTTATTTTGAGAGAGAGTACAAGCAGGGGAAGGGCAGAGAGAGAGAGAGAGAGAGAATCCCAAGCAGGCTCTTTACTATCAACACAGAGCCCAATGCGTGGCTTGAACCCTTGAACTTCGAGATCATGATCTGAGCCAAGATCAAGAGTCAGATGCTTAACTGACTGAGCCACCCAGGCATCCCTCAAGTATTTTTTTAAATTAAAGTATAGTTGATACACAATGGTAATTAGTTTCAGGTGTGCAGCAGAGTGATTCAATGACTCTGTCACAACAAGTGTAGTTGCCATCTGTCCCCACACATCACTATTATAGCACCACTGGCCATATTCCCTATGTTGTACCTTTCATTACCCTGAGTCATTTGTTCCATAAGTGGAAGCCATACCTCCCATTCCCCTTTGCCCCTTTTGCCCATCCCTCTACCTTTCTCCCCTCTGGCAACCACCAGTTTGTTCTCTGTATTTATGGGTCTGTTTCTGCTTTTGTTCCTTTGTTTAGTTTTGTTTTTTTTAGACTTCACATGTAAGTGAAATCATATGGTATTTGTCTTTCTTTGTCTGACTTGTTTCACCTCACCTAATACCCTACACTATAGGTCCATCCATGTTGTTGGAAACGGCAAGATCTCTCTTTTTTAGGCATTAAAAAAAATTCATTTATTTTTGCAAGAGTGTAAGTGGGGGAGGGGCACAGAGGGGGACAGAGGATCCCAAGCAGCCTCTGTGCTGGCTGGCTGATAGCAGAGAGCCTGATGTGGGACTCAAATTCATAAACCGTGAAATCATGACCTGAGCAGAAGTCAGATGCTCAACCAACTGAGCCACCCAGATGCCCCTCTTTTTTTTTTTATGGCTTAATAATATTCCAGTGTGTGTGTGTGTGTGTGTGTGTGTGTGCGCGCGCCACTCTTCTTCATCCATTCACCTATCACTGGACCCTTGGGTTGCTTTCATACCTTGGCTATTGTAAATAATGCTACAGTAAACATAGGGGTGCATATCTTTTCAAATTAGTGGGTTTTTTTCCTATTGGGTAAATACACAGTAGTGGGATTACTGAATTGTATGATATTTCTAATTTTTTAAACATTTTTTGTTTTGTTTTTAAGTAATCTCTACACCCAATCTAGGGCCTGAACTTACCACCCTTGAGATCAAGTGTCACATTCCATTGACAGAGCCAACCAGGTGCCCCATATTTCTAATTTTTGAGACACCGCCGTACTGTTTTCCACAGTGGCTATACCAATTGACATTGTCACCAACACTTAAGGAGCATTTGTTTTTCTCCATATCCTTGCCAATACTTGTTATTTCTTGTATTGTAAAAAAAAATTTTTTTGTTTAAAAAAAATTTCTTATTTAAAAAAATTTTTTTTAATGTTTTTATTTATTTTTGAGACAGAGAGACAGAGCATGAGCCCGGAAGGGGACAGAGAGAGAGGGAGACACAGAATCTGAAGCAGGCTCCAGGCTCCGAGCTGTCAGCACAGAGCCTGATGTGGGGCTCGAACTCAGGGACTGTGAGATCATGACCTGAGCTGAAGTCAGACGATTAACCAACTGAGCCACCCAGGTGTCCCCCCACCCCTGCCAAATTTTTTTAATGTTTATTTATTTTTGAGAGAGAGAGAAACAGAGTGTGTGTGTGTGGGGGGGGGGGTGGCGCAGAGAGAGAGGAAGACAGATACAGAATCCGAAGCTGTCTCCAGGCTCCGGGCTGTCAGCACAGAGCCTGATGCGGGGCTTGAACCCATGAGCAGCGAAATCATGACTTGAACAGAAGTTGGACGCTCAACTGACTGAGGCACCCAGGTGCCCCATTTCTTGCCTTTTTAATACCTGACAGGTATAAAGTGATATCTCATGGTGGTTTTGATTTGCATTTCCCTGATGATTAGTGATGTTGAACATCTTTTCATGTATCTGTTGGCCATCTGAATGTCTTTTTTGGAAAGATGTCCATTCAGTTTCTCTGTCCACTTTTTAATTGGAATTTTTTTAGTGTTGTAATAATTTATATATTTTGGATATTAACTGCTTATTGGATAGATTTGAAAATATTTCCCCCCATTTAGTAGGTTCCCTTCTTGTTTTGTTGATGGTTTCCTTTGCTGTTCAAAGCTTTTTATTTTGGTGTAGACTCAACAGTTTAATTTTGCTTTTTGTTTCCCTTGCCAGAGGAGACATATCTAGAAAAATATCGCTAAGACTGATGTCTAAGAAGTTACTGCCTATGTTTTCTTATAGGAGTTTTATGGTTTCAGGTCTCATATTTAGGTCCTTAATCCATTCTGAGTTTCTTTTTGTGTATGGTGTAAGACAGTGGTCCAGTTTCATTCTTTTGCATGTAGCTGTCCAGTTTTCCCAGCACCATTGATTGAAGAGACTGTCTTTTCCCCATTGTATATTGTTGTCTCCTTTGTCATAGACTAATTGGCCACAGAAGTGTAGGTATATTTCTGGGCTCTCTATTCTATTGATCTATGTGTCTCTTTTTGTGCCAGTACAATACTGTTTTGATTACTACAGCATTTTAGTATATCTTGAAATCTGGATGGTGATACGTCCAGTTTTATTCTTCTTTCTCAAGATTACTTTGGCTATTTGGGGTCTTTTGTGGTTCCATACCAATTTTAGTATTATTTTCTCTAGTTCTGTGACACATGCTATTCATATTTTAATAAGAATTGCACTGAATCTGTAGATTGCCTTGGATAGTATGAATATTTTAATAATATTAATTCTTCTAATCCATGAGTGTGGAATATTTTTTCATTTGTATCATCTTTAATTCTTTTCATCAACATTTTATAGTCTTCAGACTATGTATTTTAATTCCTTCGTTCAGTTTATTCCTAGGTATTTTATTCTTTTTCGTGCAGTTGTAAATGGAATTTTCTTAATTTCTCTTTCTGCTGCTTTGTTATTAGTGTAGAGAAACACAACAGATTTCTGTATATCAATTTTGTATCCTGTATCTTTACTGAATTATTACTTCTGATAGGTTTTTTTTTTTTGCAAAATCCTAAGGGTTTTCTATGTATAGTATCATATCATCTGCAATTAGTGACAGTTTTATTTCTTTCTTACTAATATGGATGTCCTTTTTTTCCCTTGTCTGATTGCTGTGGCTAGGACTTCTAGTACTATGTTGAATAAAATTGGAAATCCTTATCTTGTTCCTGATCTTAGATGAAAAAGTCTCAATTTTTTACCATTGAAATGATGTTAGCTGTGGGTTTGTCATATAGGGCCTTTGTTATGTTAAGGTATGTTTCCTCTACACTTGATCTTAACTGTAAGGCTGAGAAGTGATGGGTATGTTTCCTCTAAAGCCACTTTGTTACCAGTTTTTATCACGAATGGATATTAAATTTCCTCAAATGCTTTTTCTGCATCTATGGAGATGAATGTATGTTCTTTATCCTTAATTTTGTTAATGTTGGGTATCATGTTAATTGATTTGCAGGTAGTGAACCATTCTTGCATCTCTGGAATAAATCCCCTTTGAGTATGGTGAATGATCCTTTTAATGTGTTATTGAATGTGGTTTGTTAACACTTTGCTGAGGATTTTTGCATCCATGTTCATCAGGAATATTGGCCTGTGGTTTTCTTTTTCTGTAGTGTCTTTGTCTAGTTTTGGCATCAGGGCAATGCTGGCCTCATAGAATGTATTTGGAAGCTTTCTTATCCTATTTTTTGGAATAATTTGAGGAGAATAGGTATTAACTCTTCTTTAAATGTTTGGTAGAATTCACCAGTCAATCCCTCTGGTCCTGGACTTTAGCTCATCAGGAGTTTTTTGATAACTGATTCAGTTTTATTACTAGTATTCATTCTATTCAGATTTTTTTTATTTTTTCCTGATTCAGTTTTGGCAGATTATATGTTTCTAGGAATTTATCCATTTTTTCTAGGTTGTCCAATTTTTGGTTATCATTTTTGATAGTAGTCTCTTATAATCCTTTGTACTTTTAAAAAAATATTTATTTTTGAGAGAGACAGAGTGTGAGTTGGGGAGAGGCAGAGAGAGAGAGACAAGAACCTGAAGCAGACTCCAGGCTCTGAGCTGTCAGCACAGAACCCAACATGGGACTCGAACCCACTAGCTGTGAGATTATGACCTGAGCCAAAGATGGATGCTTAACTGACTGATCCACCCATGTGCCCCTAATCCTTTGTATTTTTGTGGTGTCTTTTGTTACTTCTCTTTCATTTCACTTCTTTTCTTTTTTTAAGGTTTTATTTTTAAGTAATTTCTACACCCAACATGGGGCTCTAACTTACAACCCCATGATCAAGAGTCACATGCTCTTCTGACTGAGCCAGCTAGGCACCCCTCCTCTTGAATTTCTGATTTCGTTTATTTGGGTCCTTTCTCTTTTTTTCTTAATGCGCCTGGCTAAAGGATATTAATTTTATTTATCTTTTCAAAGAACCAACTCTTGATTTCATTAATCTTTTCTCTCTCTCTCTTTTTTTTTTTTGTCTCTATTTTATTTGTTTCTGTTCTGATCTTTATTATTTCCTTCATTCTACTAATTTTGGGCTTTGTTCTTCTTTTTCTAGTATCTTTAGGTATAAAGTTAGATTGAGATTTTCCTTGTTTGTTGAGGTAGGTTTGTATCACTATAAATCTCCCTCTTAGAACTGCTTCTGTTGAGACCCAAAATTTTTGAATTGTTGTGTGTTATTTTCACTTGTTTCCATGTATTTTTTAATTTCCTTTTTGATTTCCTCATTGACCCATTTGTTGTTTAGTAGCATGGTGTTTAGTCTTTATGTGTTCATTTTTTTTCCCAGTTTTTTTTTTCTTGTAATTGATTTCTACCTTAATACTGTTGTGGTTGGAAAAGATGTTTGATGTGATTTCCTTCTTAAATTTGTTGAGATTGTTTTGGGGCCTAATATGTGATCCATCTTAGGGACTGTTCCATGTGCACTTGAGAAACAACAACAACAACAGCAAAACCCTGTGTATTCTGTTGTTTTTAGATGGAATGTTCTGTATATATCTCTTAAACCCATCTGGTCTAATGTGTCATTCAAAAACATTTCCAAGGGAGGGAGGGAGAAAAAAAAATTTCCTTATTGGTTTTCTGCTTGAATGTTCTATCTATTGATGTAAGTAGGGGTGAAGTCTCCTATTAGTATTGTACTCTTGTCAATTTTCCCCTTTATGTCGGTTGATATTTGCTTTATGTATTTAGGTGTCCAATGTCGAGCATATAGTTATTAAAATTGTTACATCCTCTTGTTGGATTTATCCTTTTATTATCGTGCAATGCCCTTCTTTGTTGCTTGTTACAGTCTTTGTTTTAAGGTATATTTTGTCCCATAGAGGTATTGCTACCCTGGCTTTTTTCCCCCCACCTTTATATGGAGTATCTTTTCCATATCTTCACTTTCAATTTGTATGTGTCTTTAGTTCTGAAGTCAGTCTCTTGTAGGCAATATCTAAATGGGATTTGGGTTTTTTTTAGTCTATTCCATCTCTCTATATTTTTTGATTGAAGCATTTAGACCATTTGCAATTAAAGTCATTATTAATAGATATGTACATATTGCCATTTTATTCATTGTTTTCTGGTTGTTTCTGTATTTCTTCTCTGTTGCTTCTTCCTCTCTTTATGATTGATGACTTTTTTTTTAAACATTTATTTATTTTTGAGAGACAGAGCATGAGCTGGGGAGGGGCAGAGAGAGAGAAGGAGACACAGAATTTGAAGCAGGCTGCAGGCTCTGAGCAAGCTGTTAGCACAGAGCCTGATGCGGGGCACGAACCCACAAACTGTAAGATCATGACCTGAGCCGAAGTCGGATGCTCAACCGACTGAGCCACCCAGGAGCCCCTGATTGATGACTTTTTTTACTGTTATGCTTGGCTTTCTTTCCTTTATTTTTTGTGTATCTCTTACAGGTTTTTGGCTTGTGGTTACCATGAGGTTTATGTATAACATTCTAAATATATAGCAGTCTATATTAACTTGAGGGTCACTTAAGTTCGAACACATTTTATGTATGTGTTGTCATATTTTACATCTTTTTATTTTGTAAGTCCTCTTAATTAATTTTTTAGATGTAATTGATTTTACTACTTCTGTCTTTCAACCTTCATACTAGCTTTATAAGTGATTGCTGTGCTACCTTTATGTTTGATTTTACTCAAGAAATTTTTCCTTTTGTTTTCTTAAGATTTTATTTTTTGGTAATCTTTACACCCAACGTGGGGCTCAAACTTAAAACTCCAATATCAAGAGTTACCTGCTGTACCAACTGAGTCAGCCAGGTGCCCTGAAAATTTTTCCTTTTATAATTTTTTTTTTCTAATTATGGACATTTCTTCTCTTCTTACAGAAGTCCCCTTAACATTTATTTTAAGACTGGCTTCATGGTAATGAATTCTTTGATTTTGTTTGGGAAACTATCTTTCCTTCAAATCTGAGTGATGTTCTTGCTGGGTATTCTTGGTTATAGGTTTTTTTTTTTTCTTTCAACACTTTGAATATATCATGCCTCTCCATTCTAGCCTATAAAATTTCTGCTGAAAAAAAAGCTGATAGCCTTATGGAATTTCCTTTGTATATGACTAGTTGCTTCTCTCTTGCTGTTTTTAAAATTCTTTCTCTTTCATCTTTGACATTTTAATTATTATGTGTCATGGTGTGAACCTCCTGGGATTCATGATGTGGAACTCTCTGTGTTTCTGAACCTGGATATCTGTTTCCTTCCCCAGGTTAGGGAATTTTTTAGCTATTATTTACTCAAGTAAGTTTTCTGCCCTCTTCTCTCTCTCTTCTCCTTCTGGGACCCCTATAATGCAAATGTCAGTTTGCTTGATGTTACCTAAGAGATCCTGTACTCTGTCCTCATTTTATTTTATTTTTGTTGTGTTTTGTTGATTAAGTGTTAATTTTAATTCCAGTAGAGTTAACATACAATGTTACATTAGTTTCAGGTATACAATATAGTGATTCATCAATTCCATACATCACCCAGTGCTCATCATGACAGGTACACTCCTTAGTCCCAGTTTCCCCCTCCCCCCACCCACCTCCCATCTGGTAACCATCAATTCGTTGTCTATAGTAAAGGATCTGTTTCTTGGCTTCCCTCTCTCTCCGCCCCCCCTTCTCTCTCTTTTTCCCTTTGCTCATTAGTTTTGTTTCTTAAATTCCACATATGTATGAAATAATATGGTATTTATCTCTGACTTATTTCACTTAGCATTTGACTCTCTAGCTCCATCCATACTCTAATCCTTATTATTTCCTTTCTTCTGTTAGGTTTGGGTTCTGTTTGTTCTTCTTTTTCTAGCACCTTTAGGTGTAAGGTTAGGTTGTTGCTTTGATTTTTTTTGCCTCTTGAGGAAGGCCCGTATTGTTTTAAACTTCCTTCCTAGAACCAGTTTTGCTTCACCCCCCAAATTTTGGACTGTTGTTTTTATGTATGTTTTAAATGTTTATTTATTTATTTTGAGAGAGAAAGCAGGGAAGGGGAAGAGAGAGAGTGGGGGAGAGAGAAAACCCGAAGCAGGCTCCATGCTGCCAGCACAGAGTTTGATGTGGGCCTCAAACCCACGAACCATGAGATCAAGACCTGAGTCAAAACCAAGACTCAGCCACTTAACTGAGCCACCCAGATGCCCCATCTTGCCATGTATGTTTTGATTTCTTCTTTGATTTCCTGGTTGACCCATTCATTGTTTAGTAGCATGTTATGTAATCTTTTTTTTTTTTTTTTTTTTTTTTTTTTTTTTTTTTTGCTCTTTCCAGACTTTTTCTTGTTGTTGATTTCTAGTTTCAGTGTTGTGGTCACAAAAGATGCATGGAATGATATTGATCTTTTTGAATTTCTTGAGACTTGTGGCCTAATATGTGATCTGTTCTGGAAAATGTTCTATGTGCACTTGAAAAAATTTGTATTGTGCTGTTTTAGGATGGGATGTTCTGAATATATCTGTTAAATCCATCTGGTCCAGTGTGTCATTCAAAGCCAATTTCCTTGTTGATATTCTGTTTGGATGATGTGTGCTTGGATATAAGTGGGGTCTTAAAGTCCCCTGCTATTGTATTACTATTGGTTATTTCTTTATGTTTGTTATTAACTTGTTATGTATTTGGGTGCTTTCATGTTGGGTGTATAAGTTTTTACAATTGTTATATCCTCTTGTTGGACTGTCCCCTTTATTATTAAATAATGTCCATCTTTGTCTCTTGTTGTGGTCTTTGTTTTAAAGTCTATTTTGTCCATTTTAAGTATGGCTACCGTGGCTTTCTTTACATTTCATTTGCATGATACTTGTTTTTCTATTCCCTCACTCTGAGTCTTCAGGTATGTTTAGGTATGAAGTAAGTCTCTTGTAGGCAGCGTATAGATGGGTCTCTTTTTTCCAATGTTTGTTTTTTTGAGAGAGAGACAGACAGACAGAGAGACCAGCATGAGGGGGGAGGGGCAGAGAGAGAGGGGGACAGAATCTGAAGCAGGCCCAGGTGCTGAGTTGTCAGCACGGAACCTGACGTAGGGCTTGAAATCATGAACCCCAAGATCATGACTTGAGCTGAAGTCAGCCACTTTACCCACTGAGCCACCCAGGCAACCCCACCATTTTTATTTTAAAACACCCTATGTCTTTTTTTTTTTTAACGTTTTTATTTATTTTTGAGACAGAGAGAGACAGAGCATGAATGGGGGAGGGTCACAGAGAGAGGGAGACACAGAATCTGAAACAGGCTCCAGGCTCTGAGCTGTCAGCTCAGAGCCCGACGCGGGGCTCGAACCCACGGACCGTGAGATCATGACCTGAGCCGAAGTCGGACGCTTAACCGACCGAGCCACCCAGGCGGCCCAACACCCTATGTCTTTTGATTGGAGCATTGACCCATTTATTTATTTGAGTCCAATTTGAAGTTATTATTGATAGATATATATTTATTGCCATTTTGTTACCAATTTTGTGGCTGTTTTAGTAGTTGTTATGTGATTCTTCTCTTGCTCTCTTTCATGGTTCATTGGCTTTCCTTGAATTCCTTTCTGTTTATTCTTTGCCTGTCTATTACTGAGTTTTGATTTGTGGTTACCATTAGGTTTGTGTATAACATCTTCTGTGTATAGCAATCTATATTAAGTTGATATTCACTTAAGTTTGAACCCATTCTCTACCCCTTCCCCCATCCCCCACATTTTAGATATATGGTATTGTGTTTTACATCCTCTTATTTATTTAGTGAATCCTTTGACTTATTTTTACAGAAATACTTACTTTTACTGCTTTTATGTTTTTTTTTTTTTTACTTTTCATACTCTCACTTATGTTCTTTCCTTTCCATTCAAAGAGTACCCTTTAATATTTTTTGTAGGGTAGGCTGAGTGGTCACAAACTCCTTTATTTTTTGTTTCAGAAACTCTTTATCTCTCCTTGTATTCTGAATGATAGCTTTGCTGGATAGAGTATTCTTAGCTGCAGGTTTTTCCCTTTCAGGACTTTGAATATATCATGCCACCCTCTTCTGGCCTGTAAAGCTTCTGCTGAAAAATCTGCTGATATTTACATACAGGGAGAATCTAATGATGCTATCTTCTTTTCTGTTGCTGCTTTAAAGTTTTTTTCTTTATCACTACTTTTTGCCATTTTCAGTTCTATGTGTCTTGGTGTGGACCTCCTTGAGTTGATTTTCTAGGGGGATCTCTGTGCCTCCTGGATGTGGATATCTGTTTCCAGATTGGGGAAGTTTTCAGCTATTATTTCTTCAAATAAATTTTCTGCAGCCTTTGCTCTCCTCTTCTTCTATGATCCCTATAATGCAAATATTATTATGTTTGATGTAGAGACTGAGTTCCCTAAGACTTTTCTTAATTTGCATATTTTTTCTTCTCATTTGGTCAGCTTCATTACTTTCTGTTACTTTGTCTTCCACTTCATTAATTCATTCCTCTACTTCATCTAGACTGCTGTTTATTCCATCAAGTGTATTTTTAATTTCATTTATGGTATTCTTCATCTCTGATTGGTTCTTTTTTTCCCCAGAATCTTAAATATTCTGTATTTCATTTCATTATATTGTTATTGAAGTGTAGTTGACACAGAATGTTATGTTAGTTTCAGGGCTACAGCACAGTGATAAAACAACTCTGTATGAAAGGAACTTGATAGATATTTTCCCAAAAGAGACATTCTGAGAAATGTACCTGACTATCAATAATGAGTTGTGAAAGTAAAAGAAGCTTTTTAAAAATTATCAGTGATAGAAACATGCTCGTCAGGTATTCTAGATATTGACATAAACTATCTTTTTAATCTCTATAGAAAATGAACTTACACATTTTTGTCATAAGAGGCAAAGATTTGAATCTGAAAAGTGTATTCTAGAGATGTGTCGGGCAGTAAAAAAAGTACAAATACATCATTTATATATAGAAAAATTCAGGCATGAGCAACACCATCTGATGGGTTCTTTTTAAAAAAAAATCTCTGTTAAAGATCTCATTGATGTCCTCCCCTCTTTTCTCAAGTCTAGTGAATATCTTTATGATCATTATTTTAAATTCTCTTTAAGTCATATTATTTACATCTGTTTTCCTTGGGTCTCTTGGTCTGGTTTGGTCCTGTTCTTTCATTTGGGACATAGTTCTCTGTCTCCACATTTTGTCTAACTCTCTGTGTCCATTTCTATGTATTAGAAAAGTCAGCTATGTCTCTTACTCTTGATGCTAGTGGCCTTAAGAAGAAGAGGTCCTTAGTGCATGGCAGTGCAGTGTCCCCTAATCCCCAGGACCTGGTGCTTCAGGGAGTGCCTCTTATGTGTATATCACGAGCTGTGCTGTTGCATCCTGACCTCTTTTCCCTTCAGTCCATGTCTCTTTGCCTGTTGTGGGCAATATTTGTTCCTCAGAAGGGGTGGGGTGTGTTTTTACAAGGTGTGTGCTCATCTGCTTGTGAAATGAGACCTGCTGCTACTGCTGGCACTGAAACTGAAATCCTGCAAACCTTGTTGGTCAGGAGATGTGGTGTTGGCAGGGTTTGTGCCAGTCTTCTGGGGGAGGGGGCCTGCAGCACCAGGACTGAGGCCAGTGTGACTGGAAAAGGCAGGTCTACTGATGTGGGGGGTGGGTGGGCATGGCTTGGTGTAAACAAGTTAGGTAATGAGTGTCAGAGGTACACTTGTTACTGTAGGTGGCCGCTGTTTATGCTGCTGGGAGCAGGAGGTAAATGGAATGTGCCAGTTTGTTTGTTCCTGGAGGGGGCTTCTGTGATCTCTGTCTCTCTGAGTCACACTCTGAGATGAGTAAATCACTCTCCCTCCCATCTGCCCCAGTGTATTTCAACTGCTGATTCTGGGCTGTTTTTGCATGGGCTGTTGTGCTCTTTAAGGGTGGCGACTTGGCTTCCTAACACCCTCTGGGCTCTTTCAGAGCTGAGACCTCTGATTTTTTAAAAAAATCCCAGGTTTCAAGTTCTGCTGGTTGTACAAACTCAATAAATTTGGCCCCTCTCACTTTCAAAGCCAAATGTTGTGGGGATTTGTCTTGCCTGTGTGGGCTCCCTTGTGTGAAATTTTGTTTTTCACCCTTCTCTGTGCTACCAGTTCCCTCCCCACCATGGGTGGCCATGGTCTGTTTTGTTTCCAAACTGTGTCTTCACCCTTCCTACCTTCCTTAGTGTGGCTTCTTCCCAGCCTTTAGTTGTGGACTTTGTTCTGCCCGTCTTAGGGTTATTTCCTAGTTATATATGCTGATGTGAGTGTTACTTAGTTGTATCCATGGGATAGAAGGAGCTTACGGGTCCTTTTACTCTGCCATTTTCTCAGTCTCTCCTATCCTCATTTTTGGACATTGTTTTTTTGCGGGGTGCCTGGTAGCTCTGTCACTTGTGTCTCACTCTTGATTTCGGCTCAGGTCATGATCTCACAGCCATGGGATCAAGCCCCATGTTGGGACCCCATGGAACCTGTTTGGAATTCTCTCTCTCCTTTTGCCCCTCTCCTGCTTGTACTCTCTTTATCTCTATCTCTCTCTCAAAAAAAACTTTTTTGGGGGTGCTGAGGTGGCATTTGGTTGAGTATCCAAATCTTGGATTGGCTCAGGTCATGATCAACCAAATGCCACCTCATGATCAACCAAATGCACTGTACATGGAGCCTGCTTGAGATTCTCTCATCCTCTTCCCCTTTGCCCTCTCCCCTGCTCCCTGCTTGTGCTTAAAAAATATAAAATAAAAATAAAATTAAAAAAATCTTTTTTATTTTCATCTTGGGTGCTTTCCCTTATCCTGCCTTCCAGATCACTGATTTTTCCTTTTTCATCCTCTAATCTACTGTTAATTCCCTCTTGGGTATTTTTCATTTCAGTTATTATATTCTTCAAGTCCTTCTGAGATTTTTGTCTTATTCTTCTGTGTGGAACATATTGCTCTGTCTCCTCATTTTGCTTGACTTACTGTGTTTCTGTGAATTAGGTGAAACATCTACTTATCCTAACCTTGATGGAATGGTTTTGTTTATCACAGGCCATCCCCTGTGAATACTGTGTGTTCCTGGTGACTTTGGTTGGTTGGCTGGAGATGTGGCTGTCATGGGCTGGGGGTCCCAGGCTGCCCTGTTGGGATGGTTGGGACTGAAGTAGGTGTGGGCCAGAGTGGTCCTGGGACCCTCTCTGCAGAAGGTACCTTGGCAGGACAGCTGAAGCTGAAATTACAAGCCAGGGTATTCCAGGGTACCCTGTGCATGGCTGGAGCTGAGGTGTGCACAGGCCAGGGGATTCTGGGATCCTTTGTATAGATGGTTTGTGCCAGAATGCTTAGAGCCAAGGTCAGTGTACCCCCAGTTGCTCTGCACTGGAGGGGTTCCCTGGCAAGTTGTCTGGAGCCAAAGTGATGTGGGTCTGGAGAGTTGCAGGGTGCTTTGTCCCTGTGTCGCCTTGGTGAAACTGCCATTAGCTGTAGTAAGCATCGATCAGGGATGTCCTGGTGTGTGCACCATGGTGGGGTGGCCTTGGTGGTATGGCTGTGACTGCTGTGAGCTAGGGGCCTGGGGCTCACTGAGGCAGCAGGCCAGCTATGGCACTGGGCCCTGCTCCTGTCCATACTGTCAAGGTGGAGGGGGAATATAAACTGTGCTGCTCACTAGTCCCTCTAACCTCGAGAGTGTTCCCGCAACTCTCCTACCATCTGGCAGGATTTTAGGGTTGGTTTGTTTATATTCTAGTTGCCCTTTTAAACTTGAGCTTTTTTTTTTTTTTTTTTTTCTGGTGTTGTTTTTTTTGTGCTCCAGGGAAGAGGGATCTCCCAGCCTGTGGGTAGCATCCCTCCCCAGTGCAGTTGGCAGCGTTGGGGATGGGGATTCCCCTTGTCGCTCAGTCTCCGTCTCTTGCCATTCTCTCTGGGTTGTTTATATCATTTGTTGTGCAGAAGCTGTTCAGACAGCCCTCGGTCCTTCTCCAGGAGGAATTGATCTACAAATGGGGGTAGATTTGGTATACCTGTGGAGGAGGTGAGTTCAGGGTCTTTGTGCATTGTCATCTTAGACTAGAGCTCCAAATTTGTCTCAGTTTTTAAAGTTTGCATTAGTTAACAAAACAAACAAAAAAGCTCCAAGAATAGTGAAAACACTGTGCAGACCAAACAGTTTTTGACTGAATTAACTTCTGTCAAGCCACCTGTCCCTGCCTGGTAAGCTATGTTGTGTTCCCTGGAAAGTCATTCTTTCTGGTGAGACATTTAGGACAAGTCTTTTTTTTTTTTTTTTACTTAGCTAAAAACTCTCAGGATTAAGTAAATGGGGGTTCTTTCAGTGGACAAATGCTTTACAAATAGAGTCAGAGAGCAAGGGTATCCAGCAAGTTGCTTTAATAAAGTTTCATCCAGTCCTAAAACAAATTATTCTTTTGCAATTAACAGTGTTGGAGTGAAAATGGCTCTCACTCAAATAGAGACCTGGACTAATGCCAACTGGATTCACGTACTTTTTTGCGTTCCTCCCAGTGCCTAGCACAGCGTCTAGCACACAGCAGTTGCTCAGTAGGTGTTGGTTTGATGTGTGAGTGAATCAATGATGAATGGATGGATGAATGGCTCTTTGCTTGGCTCACAGAGAAGACCGACATGTGAATTTAGGCAGAGGGACAAGGAAGGTCTTCTCTAGGCAATTCCAGAAAAAGAGAAAAAAAAAAAAAATGAGGCTTCTGTGTTCATTCACAGCCTCATCTGTAATAATTGAAATATCATTTGTTTCATGTGTGGTTGTTGGTTTTTGTTTAATTTAATGTTTTGGTAATGAGTTCTTAAGCACTGAACTATTAGCAATGTTGTTACTAAGAGTAAAATAAGTAATAAATGGTAGTTGTTTGATTTTTAATGAACTTCAGGTGTTTTTTAGCTAGAAGAGGGCAGCCTGCTCAGAATAGTCATGTTTTTGGAGGATTGCCGCCCCCTCGTGGATTCAGTGGAGAAAGACAAGAGTTTGAAGCCTCCTGCTCTTGGCTTAATTGAGGCAACTGGCTTTTCCAGTTCAACAAATACTTTATTCAGGGGCTGAGGGTAGGGTATAGATAAGAATATTGCATACTACTCATCCTCCAGCAGCTCACAGAAACCACAGAGCTCAAAGGGACTTTTGAGACGTTCGTTTTCAACCCCTGGTCCTCAGAAGTCTGGTGGGAGCGATCCTCTCTTGGGTGGCTGTTGAGAGCGGACAGTGCGCCATGATGGCACACTTTAGGGTACAAGGTAGTGGAGCGCTGCCTGCCCACCCCAAAATGCCGCACTCCGCTGTTGTATCTCCTGCGAGTATTTGCACCTAATCATGTCATCCTCAAGTCCCGCTTCTGGTACTTTGTGTCTGAAGATGAAGACTTCAGGGGAAATTGTCTACTGTGGACAGGTGTTTGAGAAATTCCCCTTGTGGGTGAAGAACTTCGGCATCTGGCTGCGTTATGACTCCCGCAGTGGCACCCACAACATGTACGGGGCGTACAGGGACCTGACGACGAGGGCGCCGTCACCCACTGCGACCGAGACATGGGCACCCCACACCCCTCCCTGGGCTGCTGGATCCAGATCATGAAGGTGGAGGAGATTGCAGCCAGCACGTGCCGCCGAGCAGCAGTCAGACAGTTCCATGACTCCAAGAATCAAGTTCCCACTGCCCCACCGGGTCCTGTGTCGCCAGCACAACCCGCATTTCATCACCAAGAGGCCGAACACCCTCTTTTAGATGCAGAGCCTCCCTGGCTCCAGTTCTGCCCAAATGAATTCAATGGGAAAACAAAACAAAACAAAAATCAAACAACAAAAAAAGGGCTTCTTGTGAAGATAACAGAACACCTTTTTCTCTTTTCTTTTTTATGTTTGTTTTGAAAGAGAGAGAGTACACAAGCAGTGGAAGGGGCAGAGAGAGGGAGAGAGAGAATCCCAATCAGGCTCCCTACTGTCAGCGCAGAGCCCAGGATGGAGGGGGCTCCATCTCAGGAACCATGAGATCCTGACCTGCACTGAAATCAAGAGTCCCACGCTTAACCCACTGAGCCACCCAGGTGCCCCTAATGGAGAACACTTTCAATGAAAAACTTACTTCCATAAGTTTTTCTTAGACTTGAGATATCTGCTACTGTTTTTTTCTAGTGGGTGCTATAAAATAAGCAATTAATGAACAGCTATTTAGAAGAACCACCCCCCCCCCCAAATATGGCAAGAGATGTTCATATAGTTGGACAACTCTTCTTTGCAGAGATGTATGTGCCTCACAGTGATTACTTATTGTGTTTTATAATGTATAAACCTGATATTACTTAGTAAGGTAACCTTAGTGAAGGGAAGACATGTGTGCTAGATCATAGCTTGGATAAGGGTTTGTAGTGAATCCTTTCTTCAGGGTACTTTGAACCAAAGCTGTGACTTCAGGAGCTGCCCCTTGAGGGTGCTCCACCCACGTGGAGCACTTCTCAGGGCCTGTTTGTAGAATTTCTAGGTGGAGGACGTGGCCTGGTCTAAACACAGGCATCTTTTCATTTTAGGAACAAATCCAAACAGTAGGAACTGAATAATCCAGGTCCAGCAAATAGTGGCTGAAGAAACTGCGTTGGGGTCCAGCCTTGGTGATGTCAGTTGTGAGGTAAGGTCAAGGTTGTTTGTTTGATTTTCATTTTATTTTTTTCCCTTTATGTCATTTAATCACCCATACTTCTCTTAGGTAATATTCTGCTGAATCTATTTATCTATTTATTTAAAACAATGTTTATTTTTTTGAGAGAGAGAGAGAGAGAGAGAGAGAGCACAAGCAGGAGAGGGGCAGAGAGAGAGGGAGATACAGAATCTGAAGCACACTCCTCCACACTGTCAGCACAGAGATGGATGCAGGGCTTAAACCCACAAGCCGTGAGATCATAACCTGAGCTGAATGAAGTCAGACGCTTAGCCAGCTGAGCCACCCAGGCGCCCCATGCTGCTGAATCAGTTTTAACGGCTCATTGGTTTCTTTGGTACTTTCTTAATGTTTATTCCATTTCTTCTTATAGAAACAACACATGTGCAGGAGTTTTAGAATAGTGAATATGCTTGGCGGGCTCCCCATTTCTGCATGTGGGTCCAAGGCTGCCTGTTTCTGCCTCTGGTGACTGGAGGTTGGATGGAGAGTGTCACCAGAAACACCTTCTGGAGTTGGGAGTGTGGGGCCTGGAGGTTGTCTGGCTCTCTGTATGACCCTCTTCTTTTCCCTGAGCATAGGTCCCTGTGGCCTCTGTTCCTCAACTTTTCTTTGGTCAGCTCCCCTCTGTTAGAGCTGAGCAGAGCCCTGCTCCTGTTATGCCCAGAATTTGTGATCCCTAAAGACCACTAGGGAGCCGAGTCCGATGTAAAAGCAAAAGAGCCTTTATTCGAGCTAGCTCGAGCTCAATCCCCTACCTGCACCAATGCAGCGGTGAGATACCAGGGAGAGAGAGCAAGTTTCAAAAGGACAAAGGTTTTATTAGGGCCTAGGGGCAGTTGGTGAGGTAATGGCTATGGCCTCAGCCGATTGGCTGGGGAAGGGTCTGAGTCTTGTTAGGCAGGTGAGGGGGGGGTTTTACTCAAGGGGAGGAGGTGTGGTCAAGGTGAAGGACACAGAACAAGATGGAGTCCGCAGGTGTAGGCCCGCCCTTTCACTCCCTGCTCTCACTTTGTCCCCCTGCCCTCTCACCTAGCCAGCCTGCAATGTCAGTCCTTACTGGGGCTCCTTCCTTAGCCCCATTCTACAGGTTCTCTGTGTGTATTGGGGGGAGGAGGTGGTGCTTCCTTTAGGAGGGCTGCATTGGTGCTCCTCGAGATCAGCCTGCCTGCTGCTGTAAGCTTGGCCATCTAGAGCCCTCATCTCTGCTCCAGGGTGCAGACTAAGTGTCCAGTCCACAGTCATGACCAGGTACTCCCATCAGAGGCTCCTCTCCATTTCTCAAACCATTTAGGAGTGGAGCAGACAAGTCCACTCCAAACTCCACCATGCCTCTGCTCCCCCAGCCTTGGGGAATCCCTTTCTCTTCTTTCTCTGCCACCACACCCCTCTGCCTCTTGAGCACCTGCAATTTCATTCTGTAAGTATGACTTTTCCAAACAATATTCTTGGTGGCTTTTTTTTTTTTTTTGTAGGCTCCAGAAACCCAAAGAGGATCCTATACTACACCTTAGGTCATCATCATTTGGGCTCATTCAGAATGTGGTGGGGTAGCACCAGAAGACACTGAGCCCATCTCCCTTTGATATTTCCCTATTCCCCAATTCTCCATTCAGAGGGTGGACTCTGAGCTTATTACCTCAGAGGGGATGTGGCATGTGTGAGTCAGAGCCGGCCTGCAAGCTAAGCCTTTAGGGGAACTTAGGGGCCATAAGTAAAGGAAGACTGGGAACAGACAGAATTTCTTTGCCAAAAGCAAGGAGGGCGGGCGGACATAAGGCTTTCCTTCTCAGATTAGGGACAGATTGTCCCATGCTAGAGAGAGAGGGAGAAGAGGGGCTTCCTGCAGCCCTCCAGGTGAGGGCCAGTAAAGAAATGGCTCCAGGGGTTCATTCAGGTTTGGGGGCCCTTTTGTGGTTTTATGGCCTCTGAGAATGGGGGTGGTGGTGAGTGCTGACCATGGTCGTGTTAGGAGGAATCTGTGTGGACAGCCATTCCCCAGTCCCTAACACTTTGGTACTGAGAAGTCACCCTAGGGTGATTCTGAGAGAAGAGTGGAAACCCCAAGCAAGACTCAAGTAGTACTTGTCTGGAGTCTGGGAGAATGAGTTTTCAAAATGAAAACAAGTTGGAATTTGGGAATTAAAGTGGTTTTTCTCACAAACCTGAGTTCAAGGGCTGATTCATGTCTACTACATGGCTGAGGAGGCAGGTGATATGCGGAAAATAATTGTCATTGTTTCACAACAGGCTCAGGAAGAGGCCACTGTTACTTCTGGGGCATCTAGCCAGAGAAGGAAGCTTTAATTCTGCAGGTCTCATTCACCCCCAACCCTCCAGGTAAGTAGGTGCATTTACACTTCTTTTTAAGGTTTAACATGGGGGGGGGGGTGGCAGGTAGGAGGACGAGAACAGAGGGGTGCTTCTTGCCACATCCCTACCTGAGGCCCCGAGTCCAGCATGAAATGTTCTTTGGACCAAATGGTCAACAAATGAGGGTCTGATTGCTGAAAGCAACATCACCCAGGCCATTGAGATGCTGTAGCAGCTGCCTGGTGATGCCCGGGGAGCCATAGGGAGCGGTACCAAGGCTCTTTTCCCCTCTGTGCGGTGACGGTCCCCATTGTAGAAATGCGCTGTGCTCTAGAACAACTGTCACTCCTTATTTGGAGTTGACGATGTATTTCCCCAGACTAGCACTGGACTGTATTTTGTTGGTTTTATTTTTTGCTTATGAGGGCAGTTTTTGTACATAGAAAGCTATTAATGGCTTTTATGTTTTTTAAAAAAATTTATTTACTTATTTTGAAAGAGAGAGAGAGGGAGGGGGAAGGACAGAGAGGGAGAGAGAGAATCCCAAGTAGGTTCTGCGCTGTCAGATCCTACTGTCACCATGTGCTGTCACCATGGGGCTCCCTCTCACAAACTGAGAGGTCATGACCTGAGCCAAAGTCAAGAGTTAGATGCTCAATCCAATGAGCCAGCCAGGTGCCTGAGGTTTTTAAAATTAGTATTTGATTAATTAAAGATACAAATTGCAAAACCTTAAGTTTATAAGTTCAACTTAAAAATTTGCTTACTCTTCTATACTCCATAAATATACAAATGTACTTATAAATGTATTATAAATGCACTATAAATGTACTTATAAATGTACTCTAGAACAATTTATCATCACTTTTAAGCTTTTGATTAATGTTTAGTCTCATTTGCAAACTTAAATTTTAAATTGCATTTATAAGTTGAATATATTAATTCATAGCATCTAAAATACTATATTAATGTATAATACACTATGAACTTAATATGTTTATTTTTAAATGTTTATTTATTTACTTAGAGAGAGAGAGACTCCCAAGCAGGCTTTATGCTGTCACTACAGAGCTCGATGTGAGACTTGATCCCACGAACAATGAAATCATGACCTGAGCTGAAATCGAGTCAGATGCTTAACTGACTGAGCCATCTAGATTCCCCCAAACTTAGTATGTTTAAATTTCATTTATAAAATTAATTTTTGTATCATTTGTCTGGCAAAAACTACCTAGGTACTCAAGTAACTCTTGTAAATATAACAAACTTATAAATATTGTGGATTTAATTTATCTTAATCACCTCACTCTTATTTATATAGTCAGCCAAATTCTTCCATACCTTTTAACTTAAAATCAGAAGTCTAAAGTCAAATACACAACTATATGTACAGACGTATATATAATATGTAATACATACTATATATATATATATAATATATAAATAAAAATGTTTATATTTTTATTTTGAGAGAGTGCAAGCAGGAGGGAGGGGCAGAGAGAGAAGGAGAGAGATCCTAAGCAGGCTCTGCACTGCTGGTATGGAGCCCCACACAGTGCTCTGTTCCAGGAACCCACAAGACCATGACATGAGCCTAGATCAAGAGTTGGATACTTAACCGACTGAGCCCCCCAGGTGCCCCAACCCTGAAAGATTTTTTAAAAATAATGGATGTAGGGGCGCCTGGGGGGCTTGGTCGGTTAAGCGTCCGACTTCGGCTCAGGTCATGATCTCATGGTCCGTGAGTTCGAGCCCCGCGTCGGGCTCTGTGCTGACAGCTCAGAGCCTGGAGCCTGTTTCAGATTCTGTGTCTCCCTCTCTCTCTGCCCCTCCCCTGTTCATGCTCTGTCTCTTTCTGTCTCAAAAATAAATAAACGTTAAAAAAAAATAATGGATGCTGTGGTCAAATCCACAGATATTCTAATTTAATTGGTTGGGGGCAGGGCATAGATTTATTTTTTAAGTTTCCCCAGCTGATTTTTTTTTTTTTTTTTTAAGAGAGCGAGAGGGCACAAGTGAGCAAGGGGCAGAGAGAGAGAGGGAGAGAATATCCCATGAGGGGCAGAGAGAGAGAGAGAAGCCGGGTTCACCGGGGTTTGAGCTCACCTGAAACAAGGCTTGAACTCATGAAACTGTGAGATCATGACCTGAGCCAAAGTCAAATGCTTAACTGACTGAGCCACCCAGGCACCCCTCCCCAACTGATTTTTATCTGCAATTTTAATGAGAACCACCTTTCTGAGACTGGGAATATGCTTTACCTTTACCATTTTATATTATTTTATTTTATTTTATTTTATTTTTATTTTATTTTATTTTATTTTATTTTATTTTATTTTATGTTGCATTGTGTTGCATTGTGGTCCATTCAATTCCATCTCATTGCATTGTATCCCATCCCATCCCATTCCTTTATTTTAGAGAGTGAGAGCCAGGGAGAGGGACAGAGAGAATCTTAATCAGGCTCCACACTCAGCATGGAGCCCAATGTGGGGCTCAATCTCATGGCCCAGGGATCTTAACCTGAGCCAAAATCAAGAGGTGGGCACTCAATGGACTGAATCACCCAGTTCCCCAAAATGCTCTTTTTCTAAAATGAGCAGGTGTTTGTTGTCAAGAGAATTAACTGGGCAAAGTAAGAAATCAGCAATCCTTTATCATCCCCTGAAATTTATTTTGAAATCTCAAAAGAAAGCCAAAGGTTTGGGAGCGACTACATTAGAGGGTAGTAAATTATTAGGACTCTGGAGTTCTTAGCCCTTTAGGGAAGAGGAGTCTGATATCTTTGCATCCCAGGTCTAGTAGAGTGCAGAGAACATAGGAAGCTCAATTTTGCTTTCAAATGAACAAATAAGTTAGGAAAAAAGACTTTTGAATTTCAGAAAATGCGTTTCTAAGCATGGAAACTCTAGTTGTAAGTGGGAACTTAAAAACATGCCTAAATGAGGAAGCTTCAAATGTGTTTTTTTTTTAAAGTCTCTTTATTTTAATAGATAGCACATGTGCACATGCTCAAGTGCAAAAGTGGGGGAGTGGCGCAGAGAGAGAGAATCCTAAGCAGGCTTAGTGCTTTCAGTGTGGGACCCTACAAGTGGAGCTCGACATGGGGCTTGAACCTACAAACTGGGAGATCATGACCTGAGCTGAAACCAAGAGTTGGATGCTTAACCGACTGAGCCACTAAGATACCCCAGAATGATATATTTTTAATTGAATCACAAGTCAGGTGCCCCAATCTTTTTTTTTTTTTTAAGTTTATTTATTTTTGAGAGAGAGGAAAGAGTACGTGCATAGGGAGGGGCAGAAAGAGAGGGAGACCGAGAATCCCAAGCAGGCTCTTTGCCAATGTGGGGCTGGAACTCATGAACCATGAGATCATTACCTGAGCAAAAGCCAAGAGTCAGATGTTTAAATGTGCCACCCAGTGGCACTTACTGTTCCACATGTAAGTGATATCATACAGTACTTCTCGTTCTCTGACTTACCTTGCTTAGAATATTGTGCCCAAGGACCATGATGTTGTCACAAATGGCTGGATATCCTTCTTTCTCATGACTGAATAATTTTCCACCATGTATATTTACCACATATTCTTTATCCTTTACTTCACTGATGGACATTCACGTTTCCATATCTTGGCTATTGTGAATAATGCTGTGATAAATGGGAGTGCAGATATGTGGTTGAACTCCTGTTTTCCTTTCCTTGGGTATATGGTAGCTCTTTTTAATTTTTTTGAGGAGCCTCCATATTGTTTTTCATAGTGGTTGGACCAATTTACATTCATATGAATAGCGTAAAAGGGTTCCCTTTTCACCACATTCTCACCGGCACTTGTCTCATCTTGATGATAGCCATTCTAACAGGTGTGAGTTGATAACTCATTATGGTATTGATTTGCATTTTTCTGATGGTTGGTCACGTGGCATATTTTTACATATGCCTATTGGCCGTTTTGATGTCCTCTTTGGAAAAATGTCTGTTTAGTTCTGTCCATTTAAAATCAGGGTTTGTTGTTATTGAGTTGTATGAATTCTTTACATGTATTGAATATTAACCCCTTATCTGATGTACATTTAGTTTCTTTTGCTGTGCAGACGTTTTTGAGGTTGATGTAGTTCCATTTGCTGACTTCTGCTTTTGCTGAATGCTTTTGGCATCATATTCAAATCACTGCCAAGACCAGTGTCCAGAAGCTTCTTCTCTACATTTTTTCCTGTTGCTTCTCCATTTAAAGAAGAAGTTTTCTGAAAGTTTCAAGCTTTCTACAGCATTTCCCAAGATACTGAGGAGGGACAACCAGAAATAAGACAGGATAGTATACCCCACCCAGTTGTGTGCTGGTAAATGTTTGACCATCAGCTCTCTGGAGCCTTGCTTTGTAGTGTTTGCCAATTTCTGTGGTGTAAATATTCTCATGGTGGCTAATATCAAACCATCAACAGCTTGACGGGATATCCTGTCTTCAAAACATAATAGTTGGCTCTCCTGAGCTGGTAAGCACTGGCTTCAGCACATCACTGGGTCTGTTGCTCTCTGTATATAATGACCTTTGTCTTCCCAATGGTCTAATAAGCTCCCTAAGGGATACAATTGTATTCTTGATCTCTTATAGGCCAATGGTACTAGCATGGTTATAGACACAAAAGTATCAAAGAAACTTTCCTAAGGGTATATTGCTTTCCTAGAGCAGCTGTATTGCTAACAGCAGGGAGACTTGGGGGTGGGGAGGGGACAGAAAGGCTGCCTCCTCTTTCCACCAGCATCAGGGAGGCAGTAAAGGAGAGAATATGGGAGCCAGAGATGGTTTTGATAAGGAAATCAGGCTCACTGAAAGTCCGATTAAAATACTGTAAGAATTCAGCTCAGCTTCACAACCAGATCTGATTAACACACTCTCTTTAACTTACAGAGTAGTTTATTTCCTGTCCAGGATCTGGTATATACTTCGGTGATGAGAATGAGATCTCTGAAGAAACAGATTTGTGGTTTTCATCACAGACTGCCTAGTAAAGTGCCAAAGACTCAGCAGAAGGGCATGAAAATAGCTATAAAGGTATAACCTAACTGTATTGTTGACAGTGTGTGGAAGACCAAATGGGCCAGAGAGCTCCAAGAGGCCCTAAGGGCTCAGTAAATAATAACCTTTCAGTGAGATTAAAAAAAAAAAAAAAAAAAAAGGAAAAGGACTAAGATTGAAAGAGGGTGATCTCTAATGAAATGAACTTGTTCTTAGTTTTTTTTTGGAATTGGGAAAGAATTATAGGTGTGAAACCACAAACTGAAAAAAGCCCATGACAGCAGTATGGTCCAGAAATCCTTGAACAGTATCTCCTGTAACATAGTCCCCCTGGGAGACTAGACAGTGTCAGCGGAGGGAAAAATTGGTAGACAGGCCTGAATTCTGTCCACTCACTGAAGACCTTGATGTGGGAGATCTAGTGTCCTGAATTAGGAGGCAACAGACACCTCTAGGCTTTACATGTGTAGCGGGCTGTCTTGAAATCCTGCATATCTCCTATTGTTTACGCATATGCGTCGTACTTTAGGACTATTGAAATCATGATAAAACTGTGGTGATAGTGTTTATCCTCTATTTATGACTTAAGATACCTCCAGGAGTATTGGAATAGGAGGATATATTACTACCCAGCAATATTCTTTAAAACAGAATTCTTAGGGAGTTTATAAAAATGGGCCTGGATCTTTGCCTTATAAATGGAATGGTATGTATAAATTAGGCACTGAAATTAGGTTACTGATATAATCATAGAGCATATTTTGTGAGGGTTTTTTTTTAATTTATTAGAGAGCGAGAGAGCACGCATTAGTGGGGGAGGAGCAGAGGGAGAGGGAGAGAGAAAATCCCATGCAGGCTCTACCCTGTCAGTGCAGAGCCCAACATGGGCCTCAATCTCACAAACCTGTGAGATCATGACCTGAGCTGAAACTAAGGGCTGGGTGCTTAACCGAGCCACCCAGGCGCCCCTGTGAAGAGCTTTTTGAGTTGTGGAAGGGCTTATATGATGCATCTACACTTTTGTCCTTGTTACTTAAGAGGCATTCAGCCAGCAAGCCAGCAAACATTTACTGGATATCTACTATATTTCAGGTAACTATGTTGGGTACTGGGAATACTGATTTTAGTTAAGACATGGTCTTTGATGTCAGTAAGCTTACATTCCACTGGGGGGAGCCAAATATATAAATAAGCACAATGACTGCTGAATGTGCGGGTGTGGAAAGGTGTGTGTGGAGTGGGGGAGGGTGTCAGAAGGAATTAGACAGATTGGCTCCAGGACTGGTCAGGAAAAATCTTCTTGGGGAAGGTTCCCCTGAGCATGTGTTTTTTGAGGCTGCTGAGGTGAGCAATGGCACTGTTAGGCTTTTATGTGAAGATAACCTGAGGGACCAGTGATCAGACCTTTGGCCTGAGTCTCCTGATTCACGCACTTGCTCAATCTCACTGATTCACCCAGTCTAAGCAAAAATTCCCCCTACAAGTTCAAGATGTATACCTCAGAGAAGCACATACACACCATCAAAGCCTGAGCCACATGTAAGCAATGTCTGAGTAGCCCAGGCTTTAGAAATTATCTCTTCTTTATTGCCACATCCATATAAAAAGTTTGATATTATTTGGATTGGTAAAAGGCAGGCACAGTGTATATAAAAAAAAGGTGTAGTAAGTTAAAAAATATATGGCTTTAGTGCTTGGAAAAACAATTATGGATTGCTTCTTTGGTTTAATTATCCAGGCGATCGAAATTCTGGGTTTGAAACTCTTGGAAGTCCTCTGGGATGGTGTCTGCAAACCAGAACAGGCACAGCAGGGTTAGTAAAGTTCCTTCCACCTGGAATCCGGGACCATCTCGTGCTGCGCAAGCATCCTGTAGGGGTCACTGTCAGCCTAAGCAACAGGCCCCTGAAGCCTCCACAGCCATTTTCTACTTCAGGCTGCTTTGCAAATTGTTGGCTTAAAGCCCGGGAGTGCTCATTCATAGGCCTAGAGGAAATTAGCAGGCAGAATGGATTTTGAGTGTGATTATGTCTGAGCCATGAGAAAATAAAGGCTGCCGTAAATTAAATCTGAGTGAATTTCTCACTGAACCCCAAATCCTAAGCCAAGCAGTTAAATTCTGTGGGTCTCAATGTCCTCATCTACCAAGTAGGAAAAATGAGATCTACCATTTACTTTGGTTACACAGAGACTGTTACATTTTAACGAATATGCCGCATGAGCTTGGAGCTCCTGAGAAGAAAATGTGCTGTAAAAATAAGGGGGCGTTTTCTGATTAATGACAGTAATAATATTGTATAGTAACAAGAATGCACATTACCATTGCAGCGATATTTGAGGTTGGACCAAATGATGTTTTCTTGGGAGAAGCAGAACACGCCAAGCCGGCCTCCACGCATGGTGGTGTCTATGGTGACCCCGGAGTCAGCTACCAACTCAGAGCCTTCATAAAAGCGCACTCTGCGGACAACACAGCCCAAGCCGGTCTTCATGAACCTCAAACCCAAGTCAAGGTGAAGCACCCACTGTGGGACCCAGGGGCCCCACTTAAAAAAATTTTTTTTTTTTTTTAATTTTTGAGAGAGAGAGCATGAGCTGGGAAGGGTCAGAGAGAGAGGGAGACACAGAATCCAAAGCAAGCTCCGGGCTCCGAGCTGTCAGCACAGAGCCTGACAGGGAGCTCAAACCCAGGGACCACAAAATCGTGACCTGAGCCAACCAGCTAACTGACTGAGCCACCCAGGTGCTCCTGAGGGGCCTCACTTCTTAAATACCCACATCTTTGCTGTTTCATACTCCATTTTTCACAGCCCTGGGTTGTGCTCCAACTGTGACCCCTTCCCTCTTGGACTGGAAGTTCCATGAGGTCAAGGACTGTATGTTCCTGTCCTCCCATATTCTTTCTCTCCAAAAGCCTAACACAATGCTGGGCATAGAGTCATATTCGATGGGTACTTGCTGATGAGTTAAAGAGAAACCACAGTGTGAACCATGGCCAAGAGGCTTTGTGACCTCATTGTCCTGTGAGTTACCTTGTCCAGACAACATACTGAAAAATCACTGCTTTTCCTGAGGTCTGACTGGTAGCGCCTGGTTCAATCTCAGAATAGTGATCCTCCACGGGACCAACAGCCCTCCCCTAAACAAGGGCTTTAGAAATTTGTGGCTCTTTGTCTGGCATTTTATGACAGAAGCCAGGGAAGCTGAATGGCTTACAAAGCCCTGGAGAGAACAGTCACAACTTGTCCTGCATCCTATACTCCTTTGGAGTGTTCCTTCAGACACCTGGGTAGGTGAAAACCCTGCTTAAAATTATCAGGGCGGGCCTAGACCCTAACTTCCATTTACTTGAGAACATCAAGTATTTTTTGCACTGTTTTAATATATACTGAATTTGGGGGGGGGGGTAGATTGAGAAACGACTACTTTGTTTTGCTTAAAAAGAGGTGTTCACCTTGTTAGAAGTTAACTCACCAGCAGAAAAACCTGCATTAGAATGTCACTGCTTCTATTTCATTTTGTGTTGTGGTGTAGTGGTGTTTAAGCATTTACATGATTTTGTCATAAATTATTATTTTTCTCTTACAGTGTTAGGGAATTAGTTTTGCAAATTATGTGCAGGCAGATTGTATATTCTATGACTGCATTTTGGGACAGAAAAGAAGGCATTAGGCTTCATAAGGCTCAGAACATGAATGTCTTACTGTGCGACAAACAGTACATTTGACTAAATGCTCAAAGAAGAACAAAACATGAATTAGCCACCATGATTTTCTTTTTTCCACCAGGCTGGTTTCCTGGTCAGGAGACTGCAACTGGTCTACATAAGCTGTCGTTGGTGGTGATCTGCACGTTTGAGGAATGAGCAAGTAAGTACATGGTCTAAATTTCAAAGATGTAGCCTAAGCCATCCTCATTTCTGAGAAGAGTTTTTAGTGCTTGTTTTTTAAATAGTCCTATAGGGAAATGAGGCAGATGGTGTTGGCTCACGTGAAGATCCGTTCCTGCCGCATGTGGTACAGGCCCGAGAGTGGGGAGACCAAGGTAAAAGGAGATACAGGCACTGTCTTCAGGGCGTTGATAGTCCAGAGGGGAAGAGACCAAAAAAGGGACCCACCGCAGTGCAGCATGAATATTCGTGAACAAGCCACCATACAGGGCAGGTGTGGATAGGAGGCTTACCCAGGCCTTGCCTCACAGTGGTCAGCATGGCAGAAAGGGGGTCACCACTCAAGCACCTCCTTCCCCAACGCTGACACCTCCCGTGCAGAAAGTCCCTCTACCCCCAGTTGGGCCGTAATGTCCAGCTGGTTAGTTTGAGCTTGGGTGTCTTTCTCCTACTACTTTTCTGGGAGCCATGGCCTGAGTCTTGGAAGCATGCCCCTGGAGGGCCATACAGGGTCAGGGCGGTGAAGGCTCTGTGACGTACAATGAGGATGTGCTTTGCTTCAAGTGCAAGGTGAGATGTCTTCCACGTACCTTATGTAGCCCACCTGGGGCCTGTGCTGCAGGAACCAGCGGTAGGACACCTTGTCCTTCCAGCCCACGTTCCTCGAGTCCTTCCACAGCAGCCGGACCTGGTCACTCGTGTCCCCGGTGTGCCACAGGGAGTTGCGGAGATGCTCCCCTGGGCCTGTCTTAGACTTAACAGCCTGGAAAGGACACAAGCACGGTAGAACCAAATACACAGACCACCCTTCCTGGGTCCCTGGGGTGGTGACTTCATGGTTACAATCTGGCTGTCTTGGATTTGGACAAAAGCGTAAACACTTAAATGCCCTTTCTCCTGAGGTGACCTTCAACCCTTTAATAACCAGCTCTGGCTGATACCCCACTAACCCATTCCACTTTTTTTCCTGCTGTAAATCCATTGCTCCCCACATGTGTTTCTGAGAGCTCTAAAGTGTGCCTTTTCTCCAAGCAGGAGTGAGGGAGGCAGCGGCTCAGCCCTCCTGTACACAGCTGGCCCCATCAAGGGAACAGATTAGCCAGTTAAACTGGTATGTTGTGCCTGGTGACATACCCCCAAATCTCTCCCAACTCTTGAGCCCTACTCAGACTGACATTTTCACCATCAGTCACCCAGAGGTTAGGACACAGCTTGTACCCAAGAATGAAGGCCAAGCCCTGGGTGTACTGTAGCACAAACACCTCGATTTCACAGATGAACTAAATGCTACATGGGACAACAGAGGATTTAAAAAGAGGGCTCCGAAGAGAGATGAGTATCTTAGAGCTGTTGGTACCTTAAGCTGGATGCCAGGTTCCGCCACAGCGCGGAATGGCGTGGCTTGCCAATATGTCTGCTCTGTCTGCTTCCACATGACTACGTAGAAGCTGGAACTGTCTTGGTAACCAAAGATGAAGCCAGCGTAGTCATCGTCTGTCTGGGTGTTTACGTGGAAGGTCCCTTCAAAGTCAACTCCGTTGAATGCCGTGTACCCTGCAGGGATCAGAAGAAGATCAGAGAGGCAGACCAGCCACATGAGGAGCTGCAACGAGTGGATTCTATACACGTGCTCCTGATGCCCTGGACATACCCACTGCCAGGCCAGGATCGCTGTTCATAGTCTGCACAATCTCCATGCCCTGCAGAGAGAGTTGAAGGCCATCTTAGAGGGTGGAGAAAGCGCAAGGAAGCCCAGAGCCTCTGGCACCATTGGCGAGTGGTCAGCAAGGTCTGACCTCCACACAAAGATTTAATTACCTGAGGAACTGTTCTACCTTGTTATGTCCTCAAAGAAAGCACATACTTGTGAGGGGGGAAAGAGAAGCTGAATAGAGATTATTTTGCTAAAACTGTAGTTAAGGGTTTATTGAATCAGCTTAATTGAGAGAACATAGACTTCTAATGAATGTGACTTCCTGGGTGACACTAAAAAACCCAAGCCTCTCTGTGCCTGCTCTTTGTAGCTACACAATAAGGAAGACATGCAGGAGGCAGTCCCCCGGAGAGATCAGTAGCATGGCTCTGGGGTCAGATTGCCTGGGTCCCAGTTCCAGCATTCTTAGCCATCACCTGCATTGCTACCCGGAGCAATCATTTCGGATTGATGGGACTTGATGTGTAAAACAGGGCTAATGAAAGTGCTCTGTCATAGGGTGATTATGAGGAGTAAGTGCAGTCCGAAACAGTGCCCCCTGTCACTGTTACCCACTTCTCCCAGGACGACCTGTGCTGAGAGGCAGAGCTGAGCTGCTGTTGACCACGTGACGCTTACCTGGTTCAGGACCACCCAATTGGGATCAATCTGGGCATCCCCTTCAGGGTCCAGGACTACTGTCTGGTAGGCCCTGAAGTCGGTCAATGTGACCTCCGCATTCTCTGGGCAGACATCGATCCGATCGATGACCTGGTCCTGGTCAAAGTCAGTCTCACAGATGTCTCCCACGCCATCTCCTGGGTGGGGCGGGGGAGGAGGAGAGGAGCTGGCTACCGCCCACTCCGTGCTTGACGGAGACAGGGCTGGGCAAGGAGCTGGAGGGAGCCCATACCCCACCTCCAGGGCTATGACACCCCACCTCCAGGGCTATGACTCTCCACCCATGTGGGCAGAGGAGCCCAGCAGCAGCCATGTCTGAGGTGGCCCCGAGCCCCATCCTGGAGTCATCATGGTTGGTTGCTGAACCCCACTGTAGGTGACCAAAAGAATTTTCTGGGGGTAGAGTGGTGTGGTAGGCAACTCTATAAAACTGATCTTGTCAGAAACCTTGGGTCAAGATGCTGGGGTTCACCAAGTGGTGAATCTTAAGGCTGATCTTACATAAGCAAACATCTATAGTACTTTCTCTAGAACATATGAAAAACAGGGAAATTATCATCACCAGACAGTCTCTAAGACCAGCTGGTGATCCTTAGGCTCTCTGGCTCCTCTGGCTCATGGTTTGTTTTGTTCAGCTGACCTGGTATTAAGATATTTGAACTGAACTGCTGAGCTGTGGATGGGCGTACCCTCCCCCACTCGCCAAGGTCCTCACTACTCTGTGTCATTTCTGGCTTTGTGCACACTCTTCCTTACTGGCCTCGCCTCTGTAGCCATCTGAGCTTGGGACTCCTGTGAGACGAGCAGCTCCCCAAGCCCTTTGAGGGGAATCGTGTGGCTGCTTCCCTGGCCCACGTGACCTCATCCCAGGGCTACTCAGAGGCTGCAGGGCAGTGCTTCTCTGACGGAGCTCGCCAGTGGTGTCTACCAGCTGTCTGCTGACCACCCAAACTGTGGCTCCTCAGAGAGGCCCTAGGAGAAGCGTGCCACCGTGTGCCTGGCAGAAGGGAGCCTGGGGGCCCCCGTGCAACCCGAGGCTGAGCCCGCCTACTGTTGCTATCCTCCTGGGCTGGGTTGGGGACCAGCCGGCAGTTGTCTGGTCCCGGGGGCACCACGTCTGGGATGCCATCGTTGTCATCATCATCATCACACTCGTCACCGATGCCATCCTTATCAGTGTCCAGCTGGGCGCTGTTAATGACGGTGGGGCAGTTGTCTGTGCTGTCCTGGTGTCCATCTCCATCACTGTGGGAGGAGGAAGAGGTGGTTTGTGGCACAGGTGACCGGAGAGCAGGGAGGAAGTGAGAGTTGGGTGTGGGGGCTTGGTCTCTGTTGACCCACATGTCCTTAGACAGGGCTGCCCTGTGGGCCTCCGAGACCATTTTCTCCACTTCCTCATCTTGTTGAAACAAGCACATCATATCCTACTCAAGAAGATAAAGGTTGATTTCTGGTTTTGTGACCAGATGTTCCTATCAGTCCCTGGGGACTGTGATCACCTCCCCACACCCCGCCACCTCCAGCTGAGACTGTGCAAAGGGAACAAAGTGAGGGGCAGTGAAGCCAGGCTGCTTAGTGAATCCTGGCTCAGCCACTTACTAGCATGCAGCCCCAGGCGTGATACTTGACCCCTCTGTGGCTCAGTGTCTACATCTGTAAAATGGGAGTCACAGAGCCTACCTCATTGCGTTGTTATGAAGATTAAATGCTTCTGTGATTAGAATTTTGCATATTGCAATTTAATCTATGACAGAGTACTTGTATGTGCTGGCTCCTAGGAAGCCCTCCAGTGTTTTCCATTCCTCTTCACAATCCCTGGCCAGCAGACCCAAGAAGGATCATATGTGCATGCCTCAGGAAGAATGGCAGAGAGGAGGGGGCGGCCCCTGCCTGAGAGGCAAGCATGGAGGCTGGGCTCAGTCCTGCTCTAAAGCACTTCTCAGAACCCTCATTCTCCACCTGACATTTCTTTTTTCCAGGCCTTAGAGCCACTCGAGGAGGAGACTGCCCTGTCCCCAGAGTTTTTTTCCCCGTGTTGATGGAGGCCCTCTTTGGCTACTCTGTATCAGAGCAGATGTCCCTTTCACCTCATTCTACCCATGGCCTATCCCAGACAGGGGAGGGAAGCCAGACACCAGCCCATGCCCTCCAGGCCACATGTCCCAGATGGGTCCCAGAGAAAACGAGGCCAACCTGGGCAAGTAGAAGATGACATGGCTCAAACAGCGGAATTCCTGTGCCTGTAGCAGGGCTGACTTTTAAATCCTAAGATCGAGCCGTTTCCATCAGCAGCCATTCTATACGGCCTTGCACATTTTTATGCAAAAACAAGCAGTTCCTGTCCTCCTCCCGAAGGTTCAAGTTTATGGGAATTAGAATGTAGCAGAATGAGTCATTTATTTTAGGCAAATATCTACAGGGTGACAGGATAGGATATTTTAGAGATTCCGTAGATGGCAGTCGGTGCAAGACCACCTGCACCAAGGAACATTCTTGATGTCCATCCCTTAGGGAAGGTTCCACTTAAAAATGGAGACCTCCTAGGGCAGACTCTGTGGCCCTCTCCTCGTGTGGTGGTAACAATAACACAGCCACTGTTTGGTGCAGGTCACCTGTGGACCAGCACTCTGCCAGCAGCGTTACCTACTTTAGCTTTTATTCTTACAGAACCTGCAAGGTGCATTTAATTCTCTCTACTTTGCAGATGAAGAAACTGAGACTGCATTGAGAAGTAGGATTAAGTGCACTTGGCTGACACATACTTTGCAGCAAGGACACTGAGCACAAGGACAGAAATGGGACTTTATGGCAGCTGTCCTTGCACAAGGTTGGGCTCAAGAACCACTGGGGATAGGGCCACCTCCCAGGGGTTGAGAAGGGAGGCCCTGCTTTGCCTTCCAGGGTCTTTTCCCTCTCTCATCCCTGTCCTGCCGCCCCGACAAGCATCCCTGATGGAGATGAAAGGGGACAGAGCCTAGGACCACAGGCGCCTCCAGGGCAGAGATACACTTGTCTGTGTTCTTGCTAATGTTGCTACAGCATCTGATCCAGCCCTGTGTCTTAATATAGGACTACATCGTGTGGGGCTAGACGGGTTGACAAAACTCATTTGCACAGGACAATACCACCAATAAGGGGACACAACACGAAAAAATTCCAAGGACAATGAAATAACAGTGATCTCTCAGCAAACTGACAGTTTCCTATTTTGGGATGATGGTGAAGCTTCCCTGAGCTGAAAGACTATAATAATAAAAGAGCTCATACCTACTGAGTGCTAGCTATGTAAGGGAAGCTGTGATGTGCACTCTTTGTAAATTAACTCCATCTTCACAACAGACCTGGCTACGTGCCATTGTCGTCCCCATTTTTCAGATGAGAAAACTGAGGCACAGAGATTTGATGACCTGCTTAAGGTTAGGTAGTTTGTAAGTGAAGGGGTTGGGATTTATCTAGCTGTGTATCATCCAGAGCCCGGGTCTGAAGCATGATGCTCTACTGCCTCTCCTGTGCTAGAATCTCACTTGCTGGAGTGCCTCGTGGCCCCTCCTGACACCGTCACCTGGCTATAGAGAACTTTCAAGGAAGTGCGGTGACCCTGGCCAGAGGCAGGGCTATTTTCCCACCAGTAGCTCAATCTCTCTCAATGTATTCAGAGAGATCCCAAAGCAAGGTAGCAGCAGAAAGCTCCGAAAGCTAAAATTTCCTCTAAATTTTTCATCGGGCCTTAATGCAGCTGAGAAATGTGCCATACCTGTCCTGATTGGTGTCACAGGAGTCCCCAACCAGGTCGTTATCCACATCAGACTGCAAAGAGAACAGAGCATGTAATTATTTATCCCTGGGCCTTCATGCACAGAACGTTCCAGAGAAGGCAGATCTGGCCCCTCACCACTGCATCTCAGGAAGTCTCTCTGGAATTGGGTTGGTGCAGAACTGCAAAAGGACAGCACCATATTGGTGTAGGCACAATGCTGAATTGTCAAAAAAGCCTTCCAAAATATCAAGCCACATGGCTGGGCTGCCTACACACCAGATGAGCTGATTGAAAAGGGCGCCGGGGCAGGATGGTGGCAGGTGGAGACGTGGAACTCTGGCACGGGTCTGAGGAGAGCCAGCCAAAGGCATGGGGACAAGGCAAACTGATTTGGCTTTGCTTCTGCATGTTGGAATTAAGCCAGAATGGGAGTGAGTCACAGAGGGCAACAATGACGCCCCTCTCTCAGGGCTTTAAAAATACATGACACATCATACCCAATTATCCAGACAGGAAGTGAGAAGGGAAACAACACGGCGCTAACTGAACTTCATCTGAAATGTCCAGACATAGGCTGTATAGGGGCTTGGGGACTAAAAGGGCACAGGCTCCCAAAGGTTAGTTTCCATGCTACATTTTCCTTCCAGCAAAAAGACTTGTTTTGGGCATCATTAAATTCCTACTACTAAGGCACTCTACATAGGCACTCTACAGCCCATGAGATTAACCCAGAGGGCCTTAGGTCTCATGAAGCGTTCTTCCTACCACCTCCAGACCTAAGGTGTGCAATTCTACCATGTCTGCTCTGGTAGGTAAGTGCAACAGCAAGGAGCTGAGCCAGTGTGCTCTGCTGTTTTTCTAGGCACCCATCTTCTCAACGTTTTTTTTTTTTTTTTTTTTTTTTTTTTTTTTTTATTTATTTTTGGGACAGAGAGAGACAGAGCATGAACGGGGGAGGGTCAGAGAGAGGGGGAGACACAGAATCGGAAACAGGCTCCAGGCTCCGAGCCATCAGTCTAGGCACCCGTCTTAAAGAATCTTCACATAGGGGAGCTCAGCCTAGAGTATGAGGCCCTCAAACGCTCCTCACCTGGTTAGGGTTACTGACATCAGGACAACTGTCACAGGCATCCCCCACGCCATCACCATCCCTGTCCCGTTGGTCACGATTGGGAACTTTTGGGCAGTTGTCCAGAATGTTTTTTATTCCTACAAGAAAGGAATGGTTCCCTGAGTCAGGTGAACACACAGATCTAGAAGACAGGCTTCAGGGTGCTAAGAGATCAAGCCTCTACCCAGGCCTGGGGTGAGTGACTTCTGTTGAGCTGTGCTCCAAGAGCCACTACCTTTCTCAGCACTTATCTGGATGTACCCTTAAAGGATGGATTCTGGGAGACTTAAAAATGAACAGCGATCTGAGGCATTTCTCCATGCAGTTAGAAGTTGTGCAAGATGTCAAGGACTATCATGTAACCAGATGAAAAGGTCATGAGGGCTAGGTGGGCCAGTCCTGGAGAGGGAGGACCTTGTGGCGATGTGAATAAAGACTGGGACCCAAGGGCTGGGCCCACCGTGCCCCCCCTCTTCCCAACTGTTGTCTGACTATGTCCTGTCATGCAAGCAGCCTGTAATCAGTCATGGTGGGAGTGGTATTTATAGCATAGAAACTGGCAAATGCTACATCTTGGAGCTTTTTTTGGTTTGTTGAACTGGTTTACCAGCATACCACTGGATCTGATCATCAGTAGGGCTTGCAGAGGATGAGGTCATGTTTTAGGGAGGTGTGGATATTCTGGAGCGGTGTGTGTGTGTGTGTGTGTGTGTGTGTGTGTGTGTGTGGTGGGTGAGTAGGTGGAGGGCCGGGAGTGTATTTCTAAAGATTTTCCTTCAAGGCCCTTGTGATGTGAAATATTTTCAAAAACTATCACATCCAGCCTATACTTTGATGATAGTCATCTATATGCTATGGAAGCTACACAGAAACAAATGTTCTGCCTCCCATCCTGAGAGGCTCCAGAGCTCAAACTGTGCTCTGGGGGTTGCCATTCACACAGCCCACACTAGAAGGCCTCTTTAGTGGAGCCTAGAGCTGGCCCACTCCTGCCTCCACACTCTTCCCAGAATAGGCAGGGGAAGGGCCCATCTTCCGGGAGATGCCTGATTCTCCGCAGGAGGAGCCAGACCCAGAATCTGTAGTTTGTGACCCTGCTCAAGGCCCTCTCATGCAATTCTCTGCTCCCAGGAATCTCACAGGTGGGAAGTGGGGGTGGGGGAGATCTACTCTTTCTAGGAAGACACATGGCCTGCAAATACGCTGCTCGAAGTAATCCCCACAAAGTTTCTGGCAAAGATGTAGAATTCCAGAAACACCCAGGGTTATTAAATAGAGGAGTGGGCTATGGAGTCTCCTTCCATAGAAAGAGGCGGGCCAGACACAAGCTGCAGGAAACCACTCCATGTGGGAGGCCTTCTGAGTTAGCAATGCTATTTCTGCTCCTAACAGAGAACAAGGGCAAAAGGACACATGAGTCCCACATAAAAGACAAAGCAAGACAAGCCCACCATCTCCATCCATGTCATCATCACAGGCGTCTCCTTTTCCATCTCCATCAGTGTCTTTCTGGTCATTATTCAGGACATTCCGGCAGTTGTCACAGGCGTCCCCAAAGATATCTTTGTCACTGTTCCTTTGGTCCACATTGTGAGTCAGGACACAGTTATCCTAACGGATCAGAAGACCATTTAATCAGACTTTACTGAATCCCTCCAAGGTCTCCGGTCCTGCAGTGGATGCCAGCCAGCCCCACCCCATTGTCATGTGCTGTCAGAACTCAGGAGAGAGAGCTGCGATGCCAGGGGATCACAGGCATGGCAACTACCATGGGGAATGACTAATACAAATAGGGGACTTCGCAGGCTTTCTTCTGCATCCCTGGTATGTGGCAATTCATGCGCCCGGCTGGCAGAGCAAGTACCTGCTCATTCAGGATCCCGTCTCCGTCAGCGTCGTCGTCACAAGCATCTCCTATGCCATCTCTGTCTGCATCTTCTTGGCCAGAATTTGGCACATACTTGCAATTATCCTAAGGAGAAGAAACAAGAGCTCAGAGAAACATCTGCATCTGACTTTTTTTTCAGCTTTATTGATGTATACCTGGCAAAATTCTAATATATTTGAAGTGTACACTGTGATTATTTAATATACCTTTATGTTGTGAAAGGATTCCCACCATTGAGTTAACACATCCAACATCTCACTGGCTCTTTGTGTGTGGGTGAGAACATTTTTTTTTTTTTTAACATTTTTTATTTATTTTTGGGACAGAGAGAGACAGAGCATGAACGGGGGAGGGGCAGAGAGAGAGGGAGACACAGAATCGGAAACAGGCTCCAGGCTCCGAGCCATTAGCCCAGAGCCTGACGCGGGGCTCGAACTCACTGACCGCGAGATCGTGACCTGGCTGAAGTCGGACGCTTAACCGACTGCGCTACCCAGGCGCCCCTGGGTGAGAACATTTAAGTTCTATCCTTTTAGCCAACTGCAGTTAGACAATACAGGGTTAACAACTATAGTCACCATGTTATACATTAGATCCTCAGGTTTATTCTTCTTATCCCTTTGTATCCCGTCTGTACCCTTTTATCAACCTCTCCATATTTCTCCACCCCCATCTACATCTGTCTTAGGTCAGAAATGATTTCTAACCTCAGGACTGACTGTAGCCGCCTGACTTTCCTGTTGATGGCTGTTTGGCTACGTTTGATATGCAGCTACTTTCAAAATGCAGTTTTAAATGGAACCCTCCCCCATATAAGCTCTGGCTCTGGACAGCCCACAGCGAATGTGATGTTTTTCTTGTGTGCCCTCCTTACCTTCTTGCAGTTCCTGGCAGAGCACGGCAGTTCTTCATCGGGGTAACTGTCAATGTCCACATCCTTTCCGCAGATATAGCCATCGCCAGCCCAACCAATGCCACACTGTGAAGGGAAAGCGCAGGAGAAGTTCGGGAAACCAAGCCTGGGAGGAGGCAGGTGGCTGACAAGGGCCTCAGCTCTGACCCTGTGAATCCCTGCTAATCATATGTGCTTCCCCAGAGGGAGGGCCCAGAGCTACACCGCCTTGTTGGGTAGGATTTTAAAACTATTATTTTTTGAATAGTCTTATGAATCAAAAGGTACAAAGGGAGATAGAACCAAGACTCCTCCCCATTCCTATTTTTTTGGCTCAGGCCATCCATTATTATGTATACTTCCACAGATACAACATGCACAGACAAGCAAATACACGCATTCTTTTTCTTTTGACTTTTAACACAAATGACAGCACCTATATCCATTGTTCTGTACTTTATTTGGAGCTCTTTCCTTATCACTCCAAGTAGATCATGTCACTCTTTTTAGTGGTCACAGATATATCATACCCAAAGTGGTAGGCATGTGCCTTAATGAATTCAACCAGTCCTCTACTGATGGGTGTCTGGTTTTTAAAACATTTTTCTATTGCAAACAAGGCTACAACAAGTTACTCTAGTACATAGGTCATTCTGCACATGTACTGGTGTACTTAGTGTGGAATTCCTGGTTCAAAGGGTATTCGTAATTTAGAGTTACTGTTAACCTGTTCTCCACATGATTATTCAATTTCCTCTCCCAGCAGAAACGAATGCATGTGGCTTTTGTGCCACTTCCCTTATCATTCTTGAACCGCAGTCATATCTCCGATTTTAACAGTCTTCTAAATCAATTTCCATCAAAAGAGTAACCTTCCAAGGTGCTTTACCTTTATTCATGCCCTTTAGCAGAAGAAGATTCCCACAGGTCCAGGGCTGGGCCTGTGTGTTCTCTCCACCCCTGGAAAAGTCTACCCAAGTACCCTGTTGTCACCAGCCCTCACTTCATTGCCAGCATAAGAGGCATCAATAGTTATTCTGTATCAGACCCTACACCCATTGTCTCCAATCCTTACAATGACACTGCAAGGTCATTGTTACCCCATTGTAGGTGAGACAACTAGGCTATTGAGCAAGGATCGCTGGCAAACCGAAGACAAAAGAAGTTATTCAGTAAGTGGTGCCCTGGGCATGAGGTAGGACCTGGGGGCCCAGCCCAGGAACAGGACAGGCACCTGCAGAGGGGGAAGGCAGAACAGAGGAACGAACAGTGAGGAAGAGGACCTGGAAAAGGACAGGGAACCAGAAAGTCAGGGAGAGGACAGAGAGCCTGAGGAACAGAAGCAGGGTTTAAGGAAAAAGAACTTGACATGAATAAACATTAAATTTCCTGGCCTTGCTAATCAAAAGAAGGTGATTGAAGACCAGTGACTTCCTAAGCGGCAGCCTGCCTGTTCTCAATCATCCATGCTTTCCTTCTGCAACCAGGAATTTAGAAGGCAGGAGGCCAAAGACACCCCTCCCGTAAGTGCCCCTATTTCCGTGCAGTTGCTTCAGCGGGCCTTCAGAAGGCCTGGAAAGCTTGGCCATGGGGTATGGTCCTTGACTCATTTTAATGAAAGAAAAAATTTCCTCTAGGAACAAATACATTTTTAATGAGCCATTTTCTGGCAGATTAAATTATTTTAGTAGTCACACCAAGTGTATTAATCCTTTACCATCTGTCGTCGTGCCTTATTACAAATTCAAAAACATATTAAGAGCTCCATCACCCACCATCCCAGGGAAGTCATTAATTTGTTCACAGAAAATTAGGATTTAAACACAGATTTACACTCGCCTCTCAATGGTAATAAACATGCCCAGGCAACAGGAATTAGGCAAGTTGTGGGGTTTTTCCCTCTGACCCAGCCTGCTCCTTTGTCAGGACCTTGTTACAGACTATCTGTGCTGCCAGAGAGAATGCATGTTATTACATTTCTTCAACTTCATTCTAATTCTTCTCATTTCCAATATTTGAAAAGTGATATGCTCCCAGTAGAAAATTTTGTGAGCATAATGATAAAGAAGCCAAAGTTCAAGGTATAGACAAGAGAGAAAGCGTCTCCCAGAATCCATCCTGCAGCTCAGGAGTGACCGTCGTGAACCTGGGAGTCCCACAGTCTGAAGGGCCACCTGCCATGGGCCTGACTTACTGGGAAGCAGCTGAAGTGGCTGACTTCTCAGTGTCTAGAGGCCCTGAGGACTCTGGAGCCTGGGATTTAGGAGTGGGTGTCAGAAAGGGCCCTCTTCTTCACCAAGGGCCCAGCATGCACCCACCTGGCCCGAGACCCACGTCAATTCTCTTGCCAGCCAGCTCCTCCCCAGATGGGCTCCAGGGTTGGGTAATGCATAGGGAGAAGAGTGGCCATCCGCTGAGCTATTCCTGAATCTGGGTGCAGGTGGAGACAGAAAAGTGCCCTCTGTCCCCTCGCGTTCACTGGCAGGAGACAGGAGGGTTCTCTGAGAGTTGCAACAGCCTACCACTTCCCTCCAACCTGCTTCCTGGAGCATCAGGCCAGGTTCTGAAGGACAGCTAGAAAGGATGGCAGTATGCTAATACATTCCCCGAATAAATAGGGCGGTGGATGGGAGGGAGGGAGGGAGGGAAGGCGGCCCCTTCGCTTCTTGCCGCCCACTTCTTGGCCCTCCACAGAGGGTATCTACCACTCTGTGGGTAGATATCTACTCTGTGCTAGAGTGGAGGGAGGGCTCTACCACTGATGTGCCTGAGGGAATGGTGTTGACCCATGACTGACAGGGAGAGAAAAGGCAGCTGATGTTCGATGGACTTCACATTGCTCTCCGCGAACTCAGCTGACCCTGTTACTATTAAATTCTGTGTGTATCTCAATTGAAATGTTTTCACTTCTGAGTACTTTTTACCTGGAAGCAAGGAGAAACTGGGGAGGGCTTGGTGTTTGAAATGGAAGAGGAAAAAAATCATTGAGCAGGTGACAGACAACTTACCACACATGTCACATCCCCTTGCCTCTCTTCAATGCACTGTGCATTCACACTGCAAGGATTCAGCTCAGGATTTCTGCAGCTCCTTTCAGTTTTGCATCCCCTTGTCTGATCACCAGTGTACCCCGGTTTGCAAGGCCCACAGCGGTAAGATCCCTGCAAAGATCAGATGATGAGCTGGGGCTCAGAACTGTGAGCGAGGCGACTGCAGTTGTGTTTATTTTTGTAGGTACTCAGTGATGCCAAGATTTAGGGACACCCATGCCTGCCTCTCCGCCCATGTTTACATCTTGGAAGACTGTGCGAATGTTGAGGAAGACACCGCCAGCCTGGAAGCTGCAGCGAGCCACACGGACGTGAGGGAAGAGCGGGGAAGGCAGAAGAAGGCTAGAGTGAACCACCGTCACCAGGACTTGCCAGCTCTGCCGTGGAAGACAAAAGGGGAAGGGGCTGATGGCGCCAGTGAGGCCCTGGGAGGCAGAGAGCATTTATTCTCAGGACAAGGGAGACGGTTTGATTGAAAAGCATGTTAGGAAAAAACAAGGTTTTTTTTTTAACTGTTCCTTTGGCTTTTTAAAAATGGAATGACAAAGAACAGTTGTACAGAGAAATGTCAATGGCTTTGCACGGAGAATTCTTGATGAGGTAGGCTCCGTGGAGAAGCCTGGCAAATGAGCTGTCAGCCCTGCTACAGCAGCCCTTCTACCGGCCGTGACTTTTTTTTAACAGCTTTACTGAGATGAAATTACATTTCATGAAAGACACCCATGTCACCTGTAGGGTTCAATGATTTCGGTCATTAACAACCTCTTACTGCCAACTCCAAAGGATGCTCTTCAGTGGTCTTCCTCGATCTACTGGCCTTACCGGATTGCTCCATTTGGTCGGTTCTCTCCTTTTCTTGGCTCTTGTTCTTTTTCCTCGGCCCATTTTTGAGGTTCTCCTGAGTTCTACTTTCTAGATGGTTCCACCATCTAGTTTTCTTCCCCCAGGGTGACTTTAGTTATTACCTTTATGTCAGTGTCTCCCAAATCTCTATCTGCAGACTCACTGATAAGGGCCTGGTGAAAAGCTAAGAAGCAACAATCCCTATATATTCCTAGGTAGCCAAGTATGTGGATAGGAACACAGGCTGCAGCTGGAAGTCTTAGGAGAGGTGTGGTCTTGGCCCAGTTACTTTTCTGGAGATGTTTCTTCAACTGTCAAACGGGAATAATAGTGCCTAGTGACATGGTTGTTGTGAGGACTAAAATAAGGGGCTTGATATTTATAAGATGTTTTTAAATTAAAAAAAATGTTTATTTTTCAGAGAGAGAGAGAGTGCAAGTGGAGGAGGGAGAGAGAGAGAGACACCCACAGAAATCCGAAACAGGCTCCGGGCTCTGAGCTGTCAGCACAGAGCCTGATGGCAGGGCTTGAACTCACAAGCTGTGAGGTCATGACCTGAGCCGAAGTCGGACCCTTAACCAACTGAGCCACCCAGGCGCCCCTATAAAATGTTTTTACATACAAGCAAACTAGAGTAATTTTCCTAGGGACAAAGTTTGAAGCAGTCACAAATGGAATCAGCAGGTCTCTTGATGGTTACTGGGCCACACCTCTATCTCGGAATCAGTTGACAAGAACTTTCAGAAATAAAACCATATCTAAATATATACACTTTAGACCTCTTAAGAGCTAAGCATTTTAATACGAATGACTTTTGGAGAGATTTATAAAAATAATGAATACTATTTGGGGATTGTGTCATCACCAATAAAATGTATATTCTGAACTGTATAAACTAAGAAGTTCTTCATATTTTTAAAATAAAAGAATATTTTAAAAATATATTCTAAAAGCCCAACATTGCAACTATGATTAAAATACAGCAGCTAGAAAATTATTCTCATATAAAAATTACTTATAAAATTACTCTCACATGAAAGACTATTTTTCAACATAAACTTTTATCTTCATTTGCCAACCAAATATGTTGTACCCACCTGTTCTATGTGTGTTTGGGGTTATGATTTATAAACATATGATTGTCTCAATAACTGGTCTGCTTTGATAACATCATCCATGAAAAATACTTACCAGAGTGTTAATACAGATAGAGTTGAGAACACATGCTCCGTTTTGACACTCATCAATGTCAGTGCAGACCTAGTACAGGAAAGTTTAAAGACATACTCCATTTAAGCAGAAGTGCAAATAAATTTTGCTTTGATATCTTTGGGTGAAGACATGGGATTTCAGGTAAAATGGTAACAGGAGCGTCGCTTTAGCCACCTCCCTGTGTTTGTACCAATCTGAACTTGACCTAATTTCAAGTGATAGTTGCCGCCTTGGGATTTAAGGTTGTTCAGAAAACACAACTGGTATGATTCATCTGTTCCTGCAACCTTTTTACTCAGGAAAGGACTTCTATATCCTGTTTGGTACTAGATGTACTTCTGCATGAGGATTTCTAGCTTTCTTCAATTCTGGAAAATTCTCAGCTTCCCTCTGCTCCTACTCTTTCAATTCTTTCTTTGGAACTACCAATATAAGCCAATATTGGACTTTCTCATTAATTTCTCCTTTTGACTCTTAACCTCTTGTTCATATTTTCACATCTTTATTTTTCTGTGCTGCATCCTGGATGATTTCCTTAGATGCACCTTCCATTCTATATATTCTCTGCTAGCTGTCTTGCCCACCTATTGAGTTTTTAATGTCAATGATTACATTTTTCACTGAGTAAGTTTAACCTGTTTTTCAAGGTTGCCTTTTATTTTTCACACTGCCCTATTTTTTTTTCTTTTTTTTTTTTTTAATTTTTTTTTAACGTTTATTTATTTTTGAGACAGAAAGAGACAGAGCATGAACAGGGGAGGGGCAGAGAGAGAGGGAGACACAGAATCTGAAATGGGCTCCAGGTTCTGAGCTGTCAGCACAGAGCCCGACGCGGGGCTTGAACCCACAGACCGTGAGATCATGACCTGAGCCGAAGTCGGACGCTTAACCGACTGAGCCACCCAGGCGCCCCAACACTGCCCTACTTTTAAATTATGATATCTATTCCTTCCTTGGCCTCTTTATCCTTTTGAACTGTTTTATATTTATTATGTATCCTCAGGGTAGCTTAAATCACCATTCACATAAATCACCATTTTTGTTTATGAACAAAATGTTTATGAACAACATACCTTTAGCGCCCTGTTTTTGCATGTTCTACTGGCACTGGGTTTCAGAGTCTCTGTTATGACTTTGACATTAGCCAGGGCCCTAGGGATTTTACTGCACCAGGGCTAATTTTTATGTTAATTTTCTGGCTTGTATTTCCATGTGGTATTAGTAACATAGATTTGAAGCTCATAACGGTATACGGCACAAACCTGGAGCTCTGACTTGTTGTGGGAAATATTCCTTTTTGTCAACCATGTCCCAAAGATGACATGAAGTTTCCTTGTTGATTTTGGGGGCTAGTAGTTTTCTCATCTCCTCATAATGCATGGGTAGGGTTCATGGCTTTATGAAGGCATGGTAGGTCTTTCTAAAGGTCCAGGACTACATCTGCTATACCTACACAGGTGCTAAAACCCCTGATTCCCACTCCTAGGACTGATACCCAGCTCCTACCTCCCATAAGCATTAATTTGTTAAGTTTTAGCAAGGTGGCTCCTTCTACTTCAGTTGAGTCTACCATATTACTGGAAATCCACTGGGCACTGCTTCTTACTCTCTTACACAAAGCACTATTTCATTTCGTCTATTTTCCTTGGTTTAGTCTTGGAGATTTTTGTCTTTAGAGGAGAGGATGAAAAACTTTGGGTCATTACTCTAATGGTTTCTTGTCACTCGTATATGTCCAGCTTGCCTCCTTTTTCTAGTCTTAAAAAATGATGCCCTCTAGAATCCTTTGATAGGCAGCTAGGAAATAATGAACCCTTGCCCTTCTTCAAACCTAATAATTTCCCTAAGGTAGTAAAATATATTTATAGACCAAGCACTTTTAAGGGCTGAAGACATCAAAAAGAATTTCACAGTCAGTCAGTTAAATAATGGCCAGGATATAGTAGAACATTTGGAAATAAATGGAGACTGTCACAAAGTGCTCAAGTGCTTTATGGCAGTTTATAGCTTATATAAGAAGAAGGGGGGTTTCCTCAGGGGATTATTTCTACTCTTGAAATCCTCTCATCTCTAAAACAGCTTCTTATCAGCAACAATGACTCTATAAAAGTGACCTAATTTTTCAAAGCTTTTATTTGCTTCCTTGATTCTCAAGTTATTCTGCAGGACAAAACGTTCAATGGCTAACAGAATAAGTCTGACATCATACCACATATTTAGTATTACCCCACTCATTGTTTTCCTAGTGATACTCTATTATCCTGATTTGATAGTTTCCTCCCTACTAGATATTATGAACATCTATACTCAGAAATGAGTTGGAAAACTTCCCTATTTGTCCTTTGTGCACCATGACATTCCACATGGCATTGGCTGTTCAAGGAGGTAAAGGGTTATAATGAAAGAGGTGAGAACAAACCCAAGGTTTTCTGTTGGTAATTAAGATAAAAAATGAGTAGAAAGACCGTAACTTCAGCCCACCTGCTTGTTTGACTTGGCAAAACTGATCCCAACACCCTGCACCATGGGCCCTGTGAAGCCCATGGGGCACGCATCACATCTGAAGCCGGGAGCCAAGTTCACACAGCGCACACCTGGGTAGCAGGGATGGTATTTGCACTGGAAACAAAAAAACCCAAAGTCTTTAGCCACATGGAGAAAACACACACTCTCATTCATCTATTTGTACATGCTTATCTACTTAACTGTCCATTTCTTGGTGACCAAGATGGTAAAAGGATATAAAGGCTTCTAATTTCATAGTTATAGACGGAATCTCAGACACACACAGTATAAGGCTGACTTCTAGTGGGCTTTGCTGTATTACAAATAACGGCATGGCCAAGTGGAAAAGGTCCTTAACGATAATCAGTCTACCTCCCAGTGTAAATTCTCTGATATTCTACCTTGTAATTTAAAATCACCATGGAAGGACAGTGTTCCTGGACTGCCTGTCAGGTGGCTGTTAGGTGAATCCAAATGCATTACTAAACCAAATTCTCAAATGAAAAAAATCTCAAGAAGACAAGGCCAGGGTAGCTGTTGCTTTTTTCAACAAGATGTGATCTATTAGGGTCTGTGCCTGCCTTCATGCCCTATAGAGTCCACGGATGTTCCAAGGCTCTTGGTAGTCTAGGAGATTGGTTCTGATTTTTTTTTTAACCGCTTCAACTAATGTAAAAAACATGACCACTTCCTGCCCTTTCAAAAGGAGGAAAATTCCAGCTCACAGATAAAAACCAGATGCAGTTCTGTGAAACATGTACAGACGTCTCTCCAAGTGAGGGATTACTACAGACCATCTTAATTGCTTACTACCTGGGAAAGTAATCAGCTGAGTGCTACCATGAGCCTGAAGGAGCTGTGTGTGTGTGTGTGTGTGTGTGTGTGTGTGTGTGCGCGCGCGCACACACACCTAACCTCTTTGCAGGCACCGTTCTTTCTCCTTCTAGTCCTCCTCTGGCTTGGTGGGAGGGGAAAGGCATATTCTGGTGGCGGCCTTGCTACCTACTGTGAACACTGCTTTGGGACTGGACTAAAGACTGGCTAACCACAGTCTTGAAACAATCTCCTTTAGAGGCTTTTGCAAGCCGGCCAAACAGCCTGTGTTTGCTGTATGTCCTTCTGGCTCCATCCCTCAGCACTTTTGGTTACTCACAGGTTATAGGATCTCCTCAACAGGCTTTGCTGGTCTGAGATTCCCCTCTGCACATCTAACCTGAAGAAGTTAGTTGCAACCCCTGAAATATACCCTCACACAGATATTCCCCCTCCCGTGTTTGCAGAAGTGTAGAAAAATCCAAACTGTAACAATGACTACATGAGAGAAATAATCGATGCTGGGGTACAAATCTCAGCATTATAGTGACATGGCCCAGCAGAACAGCCGGGAACACAGAGAGGAGATATTACAAACAGAGCCACAATCAGGTGTCATGCCTCCTTCATCCTGCTGCTCATGGTCTTGTGCTCGCTAAGGATTCACGAGGGAGAGTATTTATGTCACCTGGAGAACAGCCCATGTCATCCCAGCATCATCAACCTGGCTTCCTTTTCCATAAGCTGTAGGGTGTACAAGATACTTAGGGAGCCCCTGTCCCGGGGAAGCTGAACTTTTACCTCATCAATATCAGAACAGGTGATCCCATTTCCTGTGTAGCCCTCAGGGCAGGGCCCACACTGAAAGCCATCTCTGGTGTCAGTACATCGGACGCCGCGGAAACAGGAGTTAGAATCACAGCGGCGCACTGGGGGTGTCGAGGATGTCATGGGCGCTGGGGATGCAGGGGGCACCAGCGTGTTTGGGGTTGGAGACTGAAAGCTCAGTGGACCTAGAGGAAAACCAATAATCCGCAGACTTTTTGACCACCAGAAAAATGTAGCTGATTCAAAATGCTATTTGATTTTCCAATGAACTTCCCTTCCCTCCAACTCTGTGCCAAACCTCCAGAAACCATAGTCGGTGTAGCCTCACTCCATGGCCCTTCATCAATCCTCACCTGCTCGTCCAACTCAGGATGAAGCAGTTACTAGAACAGCACTTACCGCAAGCCTGGCACTCAGCTATGGTATTTCGCAAAAATGATGTTTCCTTGACCTTTAGAAATGGGAAGGGAAAAACAGGATGGAAAAGGAGTATCTGATATAGAATCCAGGAATGAAAGAATCCATGTGTAGCAATCTAGTAAACACTTCTTAAGGTAGTGCTAATGTAGCCTTTGATGGCTCCAAGGAGAGCCATCACATACCTGTCCCCCACTTCCAGAGCCCTTCGAACAGACCTCTGGGGTAGTGGGCCACATGGGGCCACCTGAGGTCTGCCTCCAGGTCCATCTCCCTGCCCCTGCTGCCTCAGCAGCTCCACTAGCTCGTATGATGAGCTTCTTTGACAGGACTAGGGATTTTCCATGCTGTGGCCTTGTTACCTGCTGTCTCAGAAGATCCTTCACCTCTCCCAGGAGCTGGTTGAGTTGGGTCATTTGCCCCAAGAACTGCCGATTAAAGTCTCCTGTAGCAATAGCAAAAGGCAAGGAGCATTCAGCCACTAACAGACATTTCTACCATGGCTCAAAAGCAAATGGTTTCCCAGAGAATCATCATGACAAAAACCCGAGGAGAGGAATTTAACTTGGGGTAATTCATCTAATTCACCTAAAAAAAAATGATAATGATGCCATTGGCTGTTAGCCCAAATTCATGAGTTATAAAAATAAAAGCACAATGGAAATATTTCTTGTCCCGCTCTTTGGCACAAGAGCCTGATTTCTGTAGACACATCCTGTACCTGTGCTCTACTGAAGTTCACCTTTCAGTGATGGGAGCCAGCCCACTTGGGGGCTCAGGGTTTATCTGTACTGATGAAGGTGTGCAAATTGCCCAAGAGCCCATACCTGTGCTTGTGGTGGCCAGTGGCTCACTCTGCTGTAGGAAGCAGTCTTGCAGGCTGGCCACCTGGAACAGTGAGCCCCTCACCACCAGCTTCAGCTCTTCCAAGGAATCCTGGAAGAAATCACATTCATACCACACATTGCTGACACTGTTAAAAAACCAATGTGCTTGCATACTCACATAATTTTCATAACAGAGTTAGTAGCCCTGTATACTTAGACTCTGACAGCTTGCATAATTTTGTGGGTTTGATTTTTCCTAAAACCTGCCAGCCCTATCCTTCTGACTGAAGCAAATATGGAAGTAGCCAATAACCTAGGAAAATGCTGGCATCCAACTTGGCCTGAGGGTTCATCAAGGTGTCTCTGAGAAGAGGAAAGGCTTTTGCTTTCATGGTAAACAAGCTATTTTGTGGCAGACACCTCTTAAGAATTGTCTGGAATTTAGTTATGGAGTTTAGACTGTAATAAATAAGACACTGATCTCAATTTTAAACGCTATTGCTTTTAGGATGTCTCGGCTCCAGGTTTTAGCAAAGACCCTGATTTCCTTGGGCTAGGAGAATGAATAAACAGTATACTCTCTTGATTATCAGGTAGTTGGAATCATACTTTCACATTATTGGTTGATATCAATCATTCTAGTCACAAAGTCAATTTCCTCACCTCTTTATTTTATAATTTTTAATCTACTCATTATTGTATACTTGTGACAGAAAAAGTTTATGTTAACTGCCAGTGTAAAGTTATCATCCTTATTTTATTATTATTTTTTAAATTTACATCCAAATTAGTTAGCATGTAGTGCAACAATGATTTCAGGAGTAGATTCCTTAATGCCCCTTGGCCATTTAGCCCACCCCCCTCCCACAACCCCTCCTGTAACCCTCAGTTTGTTCTCCATATTTATGAGTCTCTTCTGTTTTGTCCCCCTCCCTGTTTTTATATTATTTTTGTTTCCCTTCCCTTATGTTCATCTGTTTTGTCTCTTCAAGTCCTCATATGAGTGAAGTCATATGATATTTGTCTTTCTCTAATTTCACGTAGCATAATACCCTCCAGTTCCATCCACATAGTTGCAAATGGCAAGATTTCATTCTTTTTGATTGCTGAGTAATATTCTATTGTATATATATATATCACATCTTCTTTATCCATTCATCCATCGATGGACATTTGGGCTCTTTCCATACTTTGGCTATTGCTGATAGTGCTGCTATAAACATGGGGGTGTATGTGTCCCTTCGAAACAGCACACCTGTATCCCGTGGATAAATGCCTAGTAGTGCAATTGCTGGGTCATAGGGTAGTTCTATTTTTAGTCTTTTGAGGAACCTCCATACTGTTTTCCAGAGTGGCTGTACAAGCTTGCATTCCCATATCATCCTTATTTTAAAAATGAGGATGTTCTTCCAATGGAAAAAAGACAGTCTCTTTAACAAATGGTGCTGGGAGAACTGGACAGCAACATGCAGAAGGTTGAAACTAGACCACTTTCTCACACCATTCACAAAAATAAACTCAAAATGGATAAAGGACCTGAATGTGAGACAGGAAACCATCAAAACCCTAGAGGAGAAAGCAGGAAAAGACCTCTCCGACCTCAGCCGTAGCAATTTCTTACTCGACACATCCCCAAAGGCAAGGGAATTAAAAGCAAAAGTGAATTACTGGGACCTTATGAAGATAAAAAGCTTCTGCACAGCAAAGGAAACAACCAACAAAACTAAAAGGCAGCCAACGGAATGGGAAAAGATATTTGCAAATGACATATCGGACAAAGGGCTAGTATCCAAAATCTATAAAGAGCTCACCAAACTCCACACCCGAAAAACAAATAACCCAGTGAAGAAATGGGCAGAAAACATGAATAGATACTTCTCTAAAGAAGACATCCGGATGGCCAACAGGCACATGAAAAGATGTTCAACGTCGCTCCTTATCAGGGAAATACAAATCAAAACCACACTCAGATATCACCTCACGCCAGTCAGAGTGGCCAAAATGAACAAATCAGGAGACTATAGATGCTGGAGAGGATGTGGAGAAACGGGAACCCTCTTGCACTGTTGGTGGGAATGCAAATTGGTGCAGCCACTCTGGAAAGCAGTGTGGAGGTTCCTCAGAAAATTAAAAATAGACCTACCCTATGACCCAGCAATAGCACTGCTAGGAATTTACCCAAGGGATACAGGAGTACTGATGCATAGGGGCACTTGTACCCCAATGTTTATAGCAGCACTCTCAACAATAGCCAAATTATGGAAAGAGCCTAAATGTCCATCAACTGATGAATGGATAAAGAAATTACGTGGCAATGAGAAAGAATGAAATATGGCCCTTTGTAGCAACATGGATGGAACTGGAGAGTGTGATGCTAAGTGAAATAAGCCATACAGAGAAAGACAGATACCATATGGTTTCACTCTTATGTGGATCCTGAGAAACTTAACAGAAACCCATGGGGGAGGGGAAGGAAAACAAAAAAAAAAAAAAAAAAAGAGGTTAGAGTGGGAGAGAGCCAAAGCATAAGAGACTGTTAAAAACTGAGAACAAACTGAGGGTTGATGGGGGGTGGGAGGGAGGGCAGGGTGGGTGATGGGTATTGAGGAGGGCACCTTTTGGGATGAGCACTGGGTGTTGTATGGAAACCAATTTGACAATAAATTTCATATATTAAAAAAAAATGAGGATGTTCATATGTGAAATTTAAGACACAAAACAGATGAACATATAGGACAGTGGGAGAGAGCAGAGAGGAAAGCAAATCACAAGAGACTCTTAACAACAGAGAACTGAGGATTGATGGAGGGAGGTGGGTGGGGATGGGCTAGATGGACGATGGGTATTGAGGAGGGCACTTGCGATAATGAGCACTGGGTGATGTATGTAAGGGATGAATCACTGAATTCTACTCCTGAAACCAATACTGCACTGTATGTTGATTAAAATTTAAATTAAAAAATATGTAAGTAATAAAGAAATAAAACAAGGACACTAAGTATTTTCAGAGTAGTTCTGTTTTCTAATTTTGCTAAGTTAATACGCAACACATGCTATATAACAGATATTGTTTTGGACATCAGGCTATAAGCTCTATGGAGGCAGGGCCATGACTGTTTTGCCCACAATGCTTTCCTTAACGCCTAGAATATGCCTATTTGTTAGCTGACTGAATAAATAAGAAGGTGACTATGAAGACAGAATACTGTAGTCTTTGATAGTCTAAGGATTTAGAACTTTTGGAAAAATTCCAATGAGTTTAGTTTCTGATGACCTTGACATGGCTGACTCCTGGCTTTTAGAAATTGACTTATTTAGTGGTACACACTAAATTCTGAAATGGTCAGTGACACAATTTGTGACTGTCATTCTGATTATTTGGGCTACTTTGGGGATTCAGAAATAAAGTTTTGCATATCTCTCTATTCACTATTTTTTTCTCTACATAAAAATCTATACTAAGTCTATTTGTGTTTTTCTCTTTTTCTGCAAAAACAAAAGAACCCTTGCATTTTAGCTTTCTTGAAGTTTCTGCTTGAAAATGCTTCCTATTCTCCAAACACAAAATTCCAGTATCAGATTCATTGTTTTTATATTATTATGTAAAACTTCTCAGCATTCCTAGTTGTAATGGAAATTATTGCTTATACCCAGTCTCTTTGTACAAAGGGATCAGAGCAGCTTGTAACTAAAGCACATACAATAAAATAAAGTAGAAATGGAAATGAAGATTGAGACACAGAAGATAACATTATGGGCCGTAACAGATGAACACAGTTACTGATTTTGGCATTGACTTCTACATCAATGGAAGGTAAAATTCAAGAACTGTGACCAGTTATAATACATGGGAAGGACAAAGAATGCTAGTTCTTTATAGGAAACACATTATTTCCTGGCACAAAAATTTAAAAGCAATATATGTGGCAATTTCTAGGGGAGGTGCCATGATATAATAAAAAATACCATCAACATATCATAAAACAGAAAAGGGGTGAAGAGACTTTTAAGGCCTCATGGAGCTAAGTTGGCAGTAAGGTCTTTTTTGCTAGGATTGCTCTAATAAGACACATGAAAAATGTTGTTCCTAGTGCTTGGAGTTTCCAATCATTCTTTTTCGCTTTCATTAAAAACAGTAAAATTATAGAAAAATTTAAAATAGATCATCCTATTGCTCTAAGATTTTGTTTTTGTTTTACGTAATCTCTAGGCCCAATGTGGAGGTCAAACTCAGGAACCCACAATCAAGAGCCGCATGTTCTACCAACTGAGCCAGTCAGGGGCCCCTCTAAGATTGTTCTTTAAATTTTTGCTTTTCCTTTCCAACTTCAGAGGCTCTCAATTTTAGCTTCTGATTAGAATCAGTATTATTATTATTATTTAAAAAAAATTTTTTTTAAGGTTTATTTATTTTTGAGACAGAGAGAGACAGAGCATGAACAGGGGAGGAGCAGAGAGAGAGGGAGACACAGAATCTGAAATGGGCTCCAGGCTCTGAGCTGTCAGCACAGAGCCCGACGCAGAGCTCGAACTCACGGACCGTGAGATCATGACCTGAGCCGAAGTTGGATGCTTAACCGACCAAGCCACCCAGGCACCCCTAGAATCAGTATTATTAAAAATACTTAGGCCTAGGCACCACCTCTACAGAATTTAATTCAATTTGCCTTGAGCCTAGGCCCTCTTTCAATAGGTTTTTAAGTTCTACAGGTAATGCTAATTATGCATCCAGAATGAGACCCACACATGACCTCAGCATACTCCTCTGCATTCCCTGAGCCTGGGCTCTTTCCACTTTGGAGAATGGCTTATGGGTTTCTACCTGTGCCTTCCTCTGGAAGGTCCTTAATTCAATGGACTCAGGACTCTGGGAAGAGCCGGAAAAGGCTCTGGGGAGATTGTGAACAGAATCCACTTGGGTGCAATCCATGTAGAGCTCTACAGAGCCAGTCCCTCGCCGCAAGTTGGTGAGTCTCAGGAGGACCCTGTGCCGCCTGCCATCAGCCAGATGCAGGTTGTTGAAAACCACCAAATGAATCCTCCCATCGTTCTTCAGGTAACGGAGTACAGCTGGAACCAAGCACATATCAACCAAGGATGAGAAAAGGATGAGAAAGGGCAAGTCTCTGGTAAACAGCCTGTAGGTCACAAGGCTGGGTTACTAGAAAGAATGCAAGCAAGTTGGAACCATAAATATTCAACACATTGTGTGCCAGGCATTATTCTAGACACTTGTAACCCACTCTGTTGTTGAGGATGCTTTGTGCTCATGGAAAGACAGACACTAAGTAGCACATCTGAAAACAAACAATTTCAGACAGTGATAAGTACAATAAGCAAGCAGAATCCATCAAAAGTCAATTGAAATCCAAATAAGCTCCTGAACGCATAAATCCATTAATTCACCAATTCATTTATTAAGCACTACAATGGAGCTGGGTGCCGCCCTTAGTTGCTTTCAACACTTAATTTCTATTCACTGCAACCCTATCAAAGTGGAATAACTCCAGATGACAAAAGTGAACGTCAGGTAAGTGAAGGAACTTACACAAGGACACCTAAGTGGTAAGACTAGAATTTGAAACTGAGAGGAGGGCACCTGTTGGGATGAGCACTGGGTGTTGTATGGAAGCCAATTTGACAATAAATTTCATATGTTGAAAAAAAAAAGTAAAAAAAAAAAAAGAAACTGAGCGGTTTATTTCATGACTAAAGGAATGCGAACTATGGCTAGGCCTTTGTAAACATATATTGAATGGAGTATTATCTGTCATACTGTCCCTCTGCAACCCATCTTCAATTTAACAATGCTCAGAAAACCTAAGGTATCCATGGTGGCAAAAGAAGGACTAAGAAGAAGATCTACTATCTTCTTTTCTGTTCGATTTTTTCTTTTTTTATGTAGGTAGCTAACTATTCACATATATCCTTAAGCTCAAGCATTTCCACTTCTTGTTAAATAAAAATTCTTACAAACTTTAAGATTCTGGTTTTCTGTCTTGCTTTTTACTCCATTACTTTCTTGAATTTATTGAGCCCTGAGCTGAAATCTGTTCAGCTGAGCCTTTGGGAGTTAAAGCCCATCGGGTGAGGTTTGCTCTAAGGACCCAAGTTTGGTCTTGGGAGCAAACCGATTTGCTTCTAAGGGCTTAGTGAGTCGACCCAAGAACACCTCCAAATTCATCCATAGGGACCATTGCCAAACTACAGTTCGTTGCCAGAAATAATCATTTCAGGAATATGTAAGAAACATTTGGTACAACATATATGCATAAAAAGAGAGGGTGCGCTAGCTACTTTAATTTTAGTGTAATCATGAAATGGAATACTATGGAATAGGCACACATTAAAAACACAGACAGAGTCCTGGTATTTTGTGGAGTGAGAAACGCGTTGAGTCACAGTATAATTTCGTTCAGAAAAAAATATACAGAAATTTAGAAGGAAATATGTCAACTTTAATACGGTCATTGGTGGGTGCTTGGATGATGTTTTCCTCTTGCTCATCCTCATTGTCTAATTTTTTTCACAAGAAACATGCGTTATAGTATACAAAAAAAAATTAAGAAGAAGTGAATTACGTACATATACCCAGACTGTGCTGCTGTCAAGCTGTATGATTTGTAGCAAGTAACTTGGACTATTTTTCCACAGGTACCTTTTCTGAAGAGTGTAAATGCCAACTTGGTGCCTCCCCGTGGAGTAACCAGCCTGTTGATGTTGTAGTACTGCCAGAAAAAATAGTCACCACTATGAAACTTTCAGGATTTATTTGAAGACTTCCTCCAAATGTATAAGGCTGTCTAGGTGGACATTCCCACCGCTTCTAAAATCTGCCCAGATCTGTTTTTCCATTTGACCATGACTGGAGAGGGCCAGATAGCCTTAGGTTCTGTGATATGCAGAGATGCCAGGAGGAGTAAGGAGATCTTCTCTTAGGCCTATGTGCTCACCACCACTCGCTTACCAAGAGAAAACAATTGGTAAGACCTGGCAGGACAGACTGGCTAAAAGACCTTTCTCTGACTCTAATGCAAAACATAGTATTTTACATATGGTGGTATGAAGAGAAAGAGTGGGAAGGAAGAAAGTAGACATGAGTAGACATTCTCGAGGCATTATAAATATGGGATACGCCAGAATTTTTACCTCTTTATTTAATGTTGTTCAGAATTTAAACAATAACTGCACAGCTGGAAATTGAAGGCATATATGGTACCCAAAAGAGGGAGAAAATTGATCAAAACCTATGGACTAATTCAACTTTTCAGAGCTCATTTCTTTACTGTTTTGAGCAGTTTTACAAATACCTGGAGTTTTACAGGCCAGTGAGAATACCACTTGGGCCACCAAACTTCAATTAGGTCATAGACATGTATACTCAACATCTCCTTATTCTCTTCACACCACAACCTCAGTGCCTCAAATTAACAGTTGAAGAGGATACACACAGTGGCTTAAAACAGATAGCCTTGGTTTTCTTCCTCAAACTGAGATTTCTGTGGAATTCAAAGGAAACATATTTTCATGGGCATCTTGCCTGCTTTTAACAGGCTTTCCAGGGCATGTGGGCCATGATTTATTTTCATAACTGAATCACTAAGTTTAATTTTATAAATAGTACCCAGTGGAGCACTTTACACATAGCAGGTGCACATTAAATGTTGTGAACATGAACTTTCAATGAATAATAAAATGATTGCATGGAAAGCGTTCCATATATAAATTATGAAGTTTAGAGAGGGGCAATTCAATATCTACTGCAGAGAGCAAAACCTACTGTTGTGCTCATGCTGTTATTTAAGGGGATTCTATACTTCTGCCTGGCTTTGTGTTGCAGTGCAGTGCTGAAATGACAAATTCCTCATGCTCCTAGATCTTGTGACAATGGCAAGAGGAAACAAAAGGAAAAGAAGAATCACGGAAACTTCCATCTTCAAAACGTCCGTTAGCAGAAAAATTATCAAGTGCTTTGACATTTACCATTCTTCATATTTGATCCAGTGATTCTCATTTCTCTTATGGCTTCCATTTTTCATTTTTCTTTTTTATTGCAAAGTAAGGAGTTTCAATGCTTCAGTGCTTCAATACTTATTTTATCTTCAGAGCAGTAAGACTACCCCAGAGGGCAGACAGGCACCTGCTCAGGAAACTCACTGTTGTCACATCAGTCACACTGAGTTGAGACACATTCTAAAGCTCTGGCTCTAGGAGCTTGCAGCCTGTGGGGTGGAAGTTTCTCCGACCTTCTCCAGAGACAGCACCGTTGGAGCAGGAGAGGGCAGACATAGTTGCCTCCCTCTCTCCGGCCCCCTTTTCCAGTGTTCACCTTGCCCTATCTTAATGCAACACACATACACACAGTAGAGAGAGCAAAATGGAGCGGAGATACTACAGAGGTAATAACATAATCAGGTCACCCCCTCCAGGAGGGGTGCAAAGACAGTCCCCTGAAGCTGCTAAGAGTGGTCTTCTCCTGGGTCAACCACACCTCTGTCCATCACCACCTCCAGGAACACCGCACTCAGGAAAACAGTCATCGGTACAGCTTTGTTTCTTCAGCTGCGGCACACTGCGTTCTCTTATTCCCTCTTCACTCACCACTAGCTGAAACCAGTTTGGTGATAACTGCCTGAAAACCGCACGTCTTCAAACGGTGTTGCTGTCTCCACTCTGTTCTGTCGCTGGCTTTGTCCACCACATTCCTGCCTCACGTTCCCACCAAAAGCTTCTCTCTGCACAATTTATCTAGACCGACAGCTTGAGCTCCTTAAAGGACTCTTCTGACCAAGTTATTACCTTCTCAAAGCCGCACACAGGCAAGCAACTGAAATCTTTTAATAGCTCCCTAGTGGTTCCTAAATAACATCTAACCTCCTGATCCCAGGACTAGCTGCAACCTTCCCCCTGCCTTCATTACCCAGCCAAGCTGAACAACCCGTATTAGGTTTTCCCTCTGTGTGGAGTGCCCCCTGCTCCATCGCTTTCTTTCCTGATCCATCACGGCTACTCATCTGAAACCAAGATCCAGCTCAAATGCACCCGACTTCCCGAAGTCTTCCTTCTTCCCAATGGCTGGCAGCTGTCTTCATTCCTAGTCCTGTAACACTTTGTCGGGACTTTTCCAGCTGTACTTTTCCAGGACTCAGAGTCCAGTTTTGGCTCAGATACCTAATAGCTATGTGACCCTGGGCCTGTTAATTTTGCTAGGTTCCATTTCTTAAACTATTAAATGCAGCTAAGACGAGTTTTCCTTTCTATCTCTTTTGGTTTTCAGTGGTGGTCAAATAAGAAAATACAAAAACTACCAACTGCTATGCAAATGTAGGTATTAGTGTTATCTATTTGTATTTATTTCTTATCTTCACTACTAGAGCATAAAGTCTGGGGCCAGGATTCTAATTTTTATCAATTTTCTCACATACCATAGCATCTGAAAACACAAAATACAGCTATTTATTGGATGAAAAATAGATAGAGTATTCATGTATCCACTCTGATTTTTTTTTTTAACCCACAATCTCTTAAACAACGTGAGGGGCAGTTTCTACTGGTTTATTTATTTATTTTTTGTTGTTTACAAATCCTTTCCTTCTAAACTTAGCATCTTTGTATCCCAGACAATTTGGGGCTTGATTTTATAGCTCCATTTACATGCCTGGCTACCCTCTTGACACAGAAACCACGTAACTTAGCCTGATTAAATACCATCTCTGCGACTGGCAAAAGATGAAAAAGCAAACCCAAGCAATGAAGATGTGAAATACTGCTTTCTTGGAAAAGAATTTTCAAAGGGTGCTTTTCGGAACAGTGGACTTGGTAGTCAAAAATATTATGATGTACTGAATGTCAGAGCAATGAAGTAGGGCGCCAGCTTTAAAGAACTGGAAATGATAATATTTTGTCTGCCTGGGCAAAAGAGTTCAGAGTGACCTGGCCCGCAGGCAGCAAACTCGTGAAGCCGTAGTCCGGGGCTTTCTGCTTTGCTTGGCAAATGGCTTTGCTCTTTGGCACTTTTCAATATTTGATGAAAGCCATTGCTGTCAACCTTTCCTCTTCTTTTAAAATAATTGCACATTAAAAAAAAAGTCTTCTTGCCATTAATGTCTCTTGTGATGGATATTCTTGTTTGCCTTTGCTTATTTATCTTCATGCCCTATACACTGAGTCTTTGTAACTTTAGTGCTTTGGAAATACATATAAAAGGTAAGCCATCAAATTGCTTTTCCTGAAAGTACCCTGGGTGACTCCCAAGTGGGATGAATGCCGTGTGGAGGTTTTGAAATTTTCTTATAGCAGTTTGAACAAATGTAAAGTACACAGAGTACATGTATATATATACACACACACACACACACCCTGCAAAGAAACCATCCAGTGAAAGGAAGCGCAGTAATTATATTAAACATCTGCAGAGGGCTTGATATTTTGAGAAGTTATGAGATTCCTCAAGTGTGCAACTGTCCGGTAGGTGACAAAAGCTGTTGAGTGCGCACGAAGTCCCAAGGTCATCTTATAGGAGGGAGTTCCAAAGCAATTCCTTAAGCACCCATGGAATCTTCTGGTCTTAGCAGAGCCACAGAATATGAACACTGTAAGTTATCTAGCTCTATATCCCATTTCACAAATCCCTTCAATAAAAGTTTAGCTTCTACCAGCACATTTCCAGGAACAAGGAACTAATTACTTTGTAGGGAAACCCATTTCACTTTTGGATTGCTCTCCAAGATTTTCCTAATACAGAACCAATATCTGTTGTTCCCTCTGACTTCCACCAATGAGTCCTAACTGTGCTCTTCAGAACTATAGACAGATTTAGTCTTATCCTTAATTCAAATGATATTCTTCAAATATTTTAAGGCAACTTTCATCTCTCTCATGTCTTCTATTTGGCTCCTTTATTTCTCCAGATCCTTTAACATTTTTATTTGTGATGTCATAAAAAATGAGGTCCAAAGGGCTGTTGTTTTGGGGACTCTCCTCAAGGTAATCTCTGACTTGAGAGTGTCCTTGTGTCATGTGTCCTGAATGAGTACGGTGGGACTATTAGCTCCTTTAATCCAGCCACATGAATGCATTAATGAAGTCTAAAATTTAAGGAGATTTTTTTTAAATGATGACAGGTGATATGTATTTTTTTTTTAATTTTTATTTTTAGAGAAAGCATGCAAGTGAGGGAGAAGGGTAGAGGAGGAGAATCCCAAGTAGGCTCCTTGCTCAGGGCAGAGCCTGAGATGGGGTTAGATCCCACAACCCTGGTATCATGACCTGAACTGAAATCAAGAGTCAGACACTCAACCAACTCACCCAGGCACCCCTTAAGAAGATTTAAAAAACTGTTGCATTAATGCATCTGCTAATTCATTCATTCATTCATTCAGCAAACATTTCTAAACAACTACTAAGTGTCAGGCACTGTGCTCAACACTAGTTGGTTCTTAATGTTGACTAGGCCTCTGAGGATAGTTCTCCCACAGCCTGTACTTTGGCAATTTACTTTTCACCCCTAGGTGATGGATTTACATTTGTTATTGTTAAATTTCCTATGATTGTGGCATATGTGGCAGACTGGTAGGACCTTGTTAAACTTGATGATGGCATCCAACATGTTCAACGGTCTTCTCTAGCTATGTGCCATTTTCAGACATGATAAAATACTATTTATGCCTTCACCTAAGTCACTGATATGCTGAACGGTTCAATGCCCAAGACAGAGCCTTGTCAAAAACCACTAGATTTGCTGTAAAACAACTTACTAACCCCTAATAGTACTATTTATCTAGCTTATTCTTTTTTATACTCTCCAGAAATGTATAATGAGTGGCTTCAAAAAATTCTTTTCAGATATCAAGATACATTATGCTCACAGCATCTTTTTGATCTCTCAGCTTAGAAACTACTTTAAAAAAAGTTTGGCATGACTTATTTTTAGTGAACTCATTTTCTTTTAAATAATCCCAGCTCTTTCTTTTCCAGGTAATCCCAAGATACAAGAGTAGTAATATAATCCTCCAGGAGTTCGTCCTAAAGTTCACTACTATTCTTTCCATTTTCTATACATGACCATTTTAAAACCAAGCAATTCAAAGGCACCTCATAGGAATACAGTGAAGATCACAAGAGATAATGAGGTTTGAGCCTTTAGAACACTCTTGGGACACTGGATGGGCACATAAATATTATTATTAATGTTTGAGGCACCTCATTGTCCCCCTTCATTACTGGGTTCAAAATTCTAATTTTTTTAGTGGGGGGAGGGGCAGTGGAAGAGGGAGAATCTTAAGCAGACTCCATGGCCAGTGGAGAGCCTGATATGGGGCTCGATTTCAAAAACCATGAGATCACGACCTGAGCTGAAATCAAGAGTTGGACACCTAACCGACTAAGCCACCCAGGTGCCCCCAGAATTCTAGTTTTGAAACTCATCTAGCTCTCTTATACTGTGTTTCTCTTTAGCCCACAGACTTCTCTGTGAACCATTACTCTGAACTATTTGACATGTCCTATCTTAATGCTAAGGAGCTTGACTGCAGTTATTACTGCAAATTCTTGGGGTTCCCTTCATTTCCACAGCACCAAGTTGTTCTTTTAAAAAAAAATTTAATGTTTATTTATCTTTGAGAGACAGATTGTGAGCAGGAGGAGGGCAGAGAGAGAGGGAGACACAAAATCCTAAGCAGGCTCCAGGCTCTGAGCTGTCAGCACAGAGCCCAACATGGGACTTGAACCTATGAACCGTGAGATCATGACCTGAGCCAAAGTCGGACATTAAACTGACCGAGCCACCCAGGCACCCCCTAAGTTGTTCTTCTGTGGCAAACAAAGACTAAAGAAGCAGTTCTTATTGTTTTTTTCTGAAAGGTGAAGGTCTCATCAAGGCAAGCCAAGAGTTCACCAAATCCTCTCTGGAAGACAGTCCCCTAAAAAAACAGAGATCTTTCTCTTCCTCTTCTTTCTACCTATCTTATAGAAGCATATGGAAGAACCTGAAATTTTTATTGAGCTTCATAGTCTATAAAAAGTATACTTATATAATTCAGCTCTTGCAATCAATCAACCCCACTGTAGAGACAGTAAACCAAGGCTAAGCACTTCAGAGACATATTCATGGGGACAGAGCTGTTAAGAGATTTAACTGTGACTCAAACTCAAAATCCTAACTGGAAGGTTGCTTCTATGCCAGATACAAGAAAAATATCAACCAGATCTTCTGTACAGCCAGGTGATTTCTGTAGAACGCTTATTTCTACCAAGATTGCACCACCTGTATTACTAACAATCTGATAGATCATTTATATCAGAAATAGTCCATTTCCCTTATGTCCTCATCCAAATGGTCTTCAAAACTCATTAATGCATTTGAGCCAGAACTATTATGTGCCAGACATTGTATAGTTCCAGAATTTTCACAACAGTATATATCTTCTTTAATAAACAAGGCTACTCTTCACAGCCTCCATTTATTCTATTCACTTTGCTCATGAGCTACTTTATGTACAAGGCACTGTGCTAGAGGCTACAAAAGACACAAAGGTGAGTTCAGGGATGCTCAGTTCCTGCTTTGAGGGAGCTTACAACCTACTGGAGAGAAGAATTCAAGAACAAGGCAAACTAAGATTAGTACCTTCTGTAGAAATCGTAATAAAAGATGTCAGAAAGAATTTGAGAACGGTCTTGCATCTTTATGATTTTGGTATCTGTATATGATGCAGGAAAGGTACCAGTGGGGAGCAAAGGACAAGAGTAAAAGGATAGAAAAGGACAGACAGCATGAGTGGGCCCAGGAAATGGTAACTAGTCCATCTAGCTCAAGCACAGGCTGCATGGAGGGTTGGAAGAAGGGATAAATTGCAAAGGCTGGTTGCGAGATCATGCCACAGAAAGTTCTGACAGCTCAGCAGGGACATCTGTATCTTATTCAGTTTGGAATGGGAAGCTACTAAAGGTTTCTGCCATCCAGCCTAACTCCATCCAAGTTATGCTTATGAACGATAATGAGGCGGCCATGCAAAGGCTGACTTGTAGAAGCAGGGAGCTCATTGGCCAACTTGTGCTTCACATTCTTCACGCAATACACTTCACTTTACTGTAGGAGCTCATCTAGATCCCTAGACAGTGACTGGGGTTCACCTTCAAGGTAGATGATTCTCCTCGACCCTCCAGGTCAGGCCTGCACGGCCACTATCAAATACCTCGACAGGGAGTCACAATCACAACCCCGTCTCTTCCATGGAGCTGATGGACCCAGTCACTTCTCCTTCTTGTTCCAGTCTGAAGGCTACTGCTCCTTCACAGAACCTTCAGATTCACCGTGTTGGCAACTCTCTATACTTTTTTCTATTGCTCCAGTGAAAATTCTCTATGTCAAGTTCGTCCACTCTCCAAACTCTGGTATAAATTCCTCTTTGTTTTCCTTTAATTTTCATTTTCTAACAAAATCCAGAAAGGTGGAGAGGTGTTCATCCAACCTTGGGGTCTTCTCCTCTAACATGGAGATCAGCTGGTGTTTACAGCTGAATCACATGACTGCTGGTTGTTCAAAGGAAGCACTAAAAACACCCTTACCTCTCCATCTTGCTATCTGGTGTTACCTCTGCCCATATAGAATCAACAAAAAGAATCCGTTCTGGGGAATGTGCTGCCTTGTGTTTCCAGGCAACACAGATTTTCCACAATGGGCTCACGCATACTGGACAATTGTGAAATGGAGGGGGGAGATTCAGTGAGGCTGAAAAGCTAGGAGCAGAGTTTTTCACTCCACAGAAGGCCCTTCTGTCACCAAGCTGAGACATGTCACCATGTCCCCAGACTCCCTTCGCTATTTGGGACCTCAACACAGCCCCTGACAGGCCCAAGGTACAGACAGAGAGAACACATATGAGTGGGGAGGGAAGGGGCAGGGGGGTGGTTGGGACTTGACATAAAAGGAATTAAAAACCCATTCCTTCCTGCTTTTAACTCTGTAGTCCTATGAAAGCTAAGAATTAGGAATTTCTGTCAGCTCCTAATATCTGAAAATTAAATGTTCAATCACAATTAGAATCTGATAGAGAGTCTGAAGCACTTGAAGTAAAGCAAAGTGAAATAAATATAACATCTAGCCAGAAGGACCAGTCCCCCCCTTTTTTTATTAAAATCATGAGGCAGCAGGAACACGTATCTGTCACATTCCTCAATAAGCAGGAACAGGTGTTGTCCCCAGGGCATGGGTGGAGGGGAAGGAGATGAAAAAATAGTGACCTGTTTCTTTGAGAATCATTTCTTAGTATTTGTAGTAACTCACTGTGACAATGAAACATTTGACAGCAAAGCAACCAAACAGATGACAGACCTGTGTAAACTGGGATGAAACAGGTGGAAAAGAACGATGTTCATTTAGTTCTAGTGACTGAGGTATGTTCTCTGCATCAAGTCCAGGGAAGTTCTTGCAGAGCTTGGAGTTAGGTCTGCTAAGCCACATACTTCCGAGGGAACAGAAGAATGGTGTGGGTGGCTGTTAGAGGCTGAATGTTTGTGTCCCTTCTCCCCCCCCCCCCCAATTCAGATGTTGAAGCTCTAACCCCTCAGTGTGGTGGTATTAGGCAGTGGGCCTTTGGGAAGTAATTAGGTTTAAATTAGGTCATGAGGGTGGGACCCTCACGATGACATTAGTTTCCTTTTAAGGAAGTCAAGACAGAGAGCTTGCTCTCTTCACTGGCACACACTGAGGAGAGGCCATGGAAGGACATGGCAAGAAGGTGGCAGGACCCAGGCTTTCTCCATGAACAAGAGCTGCTGGCACCTTGATCTTGGACTTCTCAGCCTCCAGTACTGTCAGAAATAAATGTCTCTTGTTTGACCACCTCGTCTATGGTATTTGTTCTAACAGCTTGAACTAAGTCAGTGGCCTAATGGTCCTGGGTCCTGTCCCTTCCCAAACTGGACTCAGAATAACAGGAGGTGGGACAATGTCAAAGGGCATTTTGGCCACAAACAATTCTTCATCCTCTCTCCAAATTATCAACTCATCCTCCCCAGACAGGTCAATGAACAATCAGAAGAATTTTGTATTGAAAACTGACATGAATGTTGGATCAGTATAAAATTGGAGGAGGGAACCATCTCAAGGCAAGAAGATCCCAAAGGTTCAAATAGGAAAAGAAGATTCTTAGGAAAATGATTTCTGCAAATGTGCTTACCTTTGTTTAAGCGTCCCATCACAGTGAATTCAAAATATTTGCTGCCATCAATGGAAGAGTAAAGGCCCAAGATGGTGGATGAACTTTTAGAATGCAGCTTGAAGGTGGAGATCACATAGACCTCATTCAAGGTGGGATCTGTCAGGATTGGCTGCAGAACAGCTGGGTTCAGCCTCTGGCTGGAAGATGGGAGAAGGTCAAAGACTAGGGAGAATGGAGAGAAAGGGATAATCAGTGAAAGAAGTTTGGGACAAACATTTTTTTGAGGGGACACAATTTGACAGTAAGATATAACGTACATGAACACTGTTACCATTTACATTGCTAAACTCACCAGTTCTTCCTTATCATTCTTACAGTGGCTGGACATTTGAACCAGAAAAAATACAGCACAATCATCATCACTAGGTCATGAACTCCCAAGAGAAGACTAAATTTGCAAACCGTAAATCACATTTGGCCCAAGAAGTGGCTCTGAAAAAGCCCACTAGGAAAAGCACTAAAGGCTACAAGGGAGACAGGTGAGAGCATGCAAGTCATTGTTTCTCTTATGTCTCTAAGTAGTAAATGCCTGCCCTAGGGTTCTCATGCACGCCCTGGACCAGAGCTGACTGTAGTTTTCTGGTCAGTGATAAATGATACCAGGCATGCAGCAGAAAGAATGGATGTGGTGGGACACAGTGTGTCAGCAAACAATTTGCTGTCTCTGTGAGACCCAAGTGTTCCCTTTGTGCATATATAGTTCTCCCATATTTCTCTGTTAAAAATCCTGATACATGGGTGCCTGGATGGCTCAGCCAGTAGAGTAGGAGACTCTTGGTGTCAGGGTTGTAAGTTCTAGCCCCAGGTTGGATGCATCTATCTCTATCTTTTCTTTCTTTCTTTCTTTCTTTCTTTCTTTCTTTCTTTCTCTCTTTCTTTTTCTTTCTTTCTCTTTCTTGCTTTCTTTTTCTTTCTATCTATCTATCTAGAGATATAGATACATATACATATTTGTAATATTTTTGAGAGCTTTAAGAGTATACATCCAGAATTATTCAAAAGGCAAAGGCCAAATGGGTAATACTCACTAGAAGTTATTCAGTATTTTTGTTGGTTTATACTAATATTGTTTGAACAATTCCAAAGCCTACAGGAACTTCAGCCTCTAAAGCTGTTTTCTAGATACAATAATCTGGTTATGAAAAGGGTAATAGAATCCATAATTTATAAAAAGCTCTTACAAATTAATAAAATAAGCAATAGAAAAATGGACACAGCAGTCAGAGAAAGATAAGTATCATATGACTTCACTCATATGAGGACTTTAAGACACAGAACAGATGAACATAAGGGAAGGGAAGCCAAAATAATATAAAAACAGGGAGGGGGACAAAACAGAAGAGACACTTAAATATGGAGAACAAACAGAGGGTTACTGGAGGGGTTGTGGGAGGGGGGATGGGCTAAGTGGGTAAGGGACACTAAGGAATATACTCCTGAAATCATCGTTGCACTATATGCTAACTAACTTAGATGTAATTAAAAAAAATAAAAAGAAAAAAAATTTTAAAAACAAGGAAAATGGGCACAGAACATGAAAAAGCAATTTACAGACAATTTACAGAAAAAGAGTTACAATGGCAAATAAGTATTTTGTGTGTGTGTGTGTATACACATTACTGTATCTAGAAAAAAAGGTTTAGAGGCTGAAGTTCCTGCAGGATGTGGTATGTACACACACACACACACACACACACACACACACACACACACACACAC
>NW_026057577.1:58864384-58934965 GCF_023721935.1 Panthera uncia | reverse complement strand
ACACACACACACACACACACACACACACACACACACACACACACACTGTTCATATGCTTAACTAATGATGAAGGAATTGCTAACTTGAACAATAAGGTATTTTTCTCACCATCTGACTGTAAAAACAATTAATACAATGATACCCAAAGATATCCAAAGAAAATGGGAGAAAATCTAACTGGAAGAGGTGGAAAACCAAAGCCTTGTTAGCATAGCACTTTTTAATGAAAACATCAACTGTCCTTAGCAGAGAAAGAAGGGCTTGACAGAGACCAAAGAGATTTTAGCCATCCAAGCCATCCTGTAGCACTACAACTGTTCAACAAATTATTGTTTATAATATCAAAACACTGGATGCAACTTAAGGGTCCTTTATTAGAGCGCTTGATAAATAAACTTTAGTCCCTCCCGAAAGTGGATTATTATCTATAAAAAATAGTAATGCAGCTGAATACTTACAGATATGGAAGATGTTCATGATATAAAGAATTGAGAAAATCATAAAACTATACATGTAACATGACCCCACTTGAAATATATATTTCCAAATGAAAACATTTGAAAGACAACACAACAGAACCTAACATGAATAGTACCTATCTCTGGGTCATATAATTATACATTTATTTCCTTTTTTTTGCTTATGCAATTTTTTATTTTTATTTTTACAATGAACAGGTGTTACTTTTGTAATAAGAAAAAAATAAATAAAAGTTATAAAACAAACAGGCAAAACCCTAAGTACTCAAGAATTTCTACTCTTTAAGAAACTATCTGTCTTAAAAAAAAAAAAAAAGAAACTATCTGTCTTTATACTGGATATGTATTCTTTCCCATGTACTTAAGGACCTTACAAAATAATGTGTTTAATATTGGAAATACTGGAAAGCAAAACATCTATTATGTTCCTTCTAGGACTTCGCTTCCCCCCACCTCCACCCAAACATGAAGACTATTGCCTACTGTACTTCAAAAAGGAAACAGAATTTTTTAATTTCCAGAGAATTGCAAGCTTTACATTTCCATCAGTAAGAACAAGGGAAAATGAGACAATATGTCTAAAAGTTCCATTCAGGACAAGCCATCTGCCAATGTGTGTTCAAGGTATGGGAACTGCATTCAACACTAAACTCTTGCTATTCTGGAGTCTTGCTTTCACTAGGATTATGCACATGATTTAGCTCAAGCTAAATTTACCCTATTTCAATCTTCAAGGCTCATCTAACCCATTGGCTTCTCTCTCAAGAGGCAGAGTTGGGATTAGTTGGTAATGAGTTTGGAGAGTGTTTTGAAAAGGAAATGAGACACAATTTTCTATTAATGTTATTACATTTCATTAATAGTGCCACGATCTAAGCACAACCTTCTACTGTTAGAGGTGAAATTACTACTACGAATCAGTCCAACTACCACGGTATGACAATTGAATACATACCAATAAGACTAGCAAGGCAGCTCACAGGAGAAAGGATACAAATTATTATTCAGTTGAGCTGATGATGGTAAGACTAATTAATTCAATAAAACAATCTATCAGAAACTTAACTTAATCTGATAATCTACAGCAACTAAGTTAACCAGATAATTTAGGTAGTACAGCCTTATTCGGAGTCCTATGAAACAGGCAGCTCCAAGAAGCAGCAAAATCCAAACCTGCAGCACACCATGAGGCTGTGTGTTCACATGTCAGGAATTCATACAACACAAAATATTAACCCCTAAGTTTAAAACTGCCAAATCCTATGTACAATCAGAAAACTTTTGAATTGTTTTGAAAAGCTTCCTCTTTTTTTTTAATGTTCATTTATTTTTGAGTGGAGAAGGGACAGAGAGAATGAGAGAGACCGAGAATCAGAAGTGGGCTCCACGATGACAGCAGAGACCTGATGTGGGGCTTGAACTCACAAAGTTGAGATCATGACCTGAGCCAAAGTCGGACACTTAACCAACTGAGCCACCCAGGCACCCCGAAAAGCTTCCTTTCTAACATCAAAAAGCAAAGGCAGCAGAAGCAAAAGCAAACAAGTGGGACTCCATCAAACTAAAAAGCTTCTGAACAGCAAAAGAAACCATCAACAAAATGAAATGACAACCTACTGAATGACAGAAAATATTGACAAATCATATCTGATAAGGGGTTATTATACAAACTATATAAAGAACTCCTAGAACTCAATAGCAAAAAAAGAATCTGATTTTTAAGTGGGCGGAAGATCTGAACAGATATTTTTTTCCAAAGAAAACATAGAGATGAGCACTGGGTGTTGTAGGTAAGTGATGAATCATGGGAATCTACTCCTGAAACCAAGAGCACACCGTATACACTGTATGTTAGCTAACTTGACAATAAATTATATTAAAAAGACATACAAGTGGCCAACAGGCACATGAGAAGATGTTCAACATCAGTAATCATCAGGGAAATTAAAACCACAATGAGTTATCACCTCACACCGGTTGGAATGGTTATTATCAAAGAGAAATACCAAGTGTTGGCAAGGATGTGGAGAAAAGGAAACTCTTGTGTACTGTTTGTGGGAATGTAAATTGGTGCAACCACTATGGAAAACAGTACGGAGGATCCTCAAAAAAAACTAAAAATAGAACTACTTATGATCCAGCAATTCCACTTCTGGGTATTCATCCAAAAACCCTAAAAACACTACTTCAAAAAGATATATACAGGTTCATGTTCACTGAACCATTACGTACAATAGTCAAGATATGGAAACCATCAAGTGTCCATTAATAGATGAATAAAGAAGATGTGGTATATGTATATCATGGAAAATTATTTAACCCAGGAAAGGAATGAAATCTTGCCATTTGTGACAACATGGAGGGACCTTGAGGGCATTATGCTCAGTGAAATAAGTCAGACACAGAAAGACAGATACTGTATGATCTCATTTTCTATGCGGCAACTAAAACAACAAGCAGCCAAGCTCATATACAGTGAGCATACTGGGGGGGGGGGGGGGGGTAGGGGTGGAGGCAAGGGTGAAAAGTGTCAAAGGGTACCAACTTCCAGTTATAAAACCAATAGGTCATGGGATTTCAAGTATAGCATGCTGATTATAGTTAATAATACAGTATTGCATATTTGAAAGTTGCTAAGAGAGAAAACCCCAAAAGTTTCCATTGCAGAAAATCATTTTTTTTGTAATGGCATATGGTGACAGATGTTAACTGGCTTTATTGTGGTGATCATTTCACAATGTATGCAATTTTGGAATCGTTATGTTTCATGTTCACCTGAAACTGATATATCCTTCTGTGCCAATTACACTTCAATTTTTTAAAAAAACTTTCTTACCTTCCTTGAAGAGAGGTCACAATGAATAAATAGACACTATAGTATTTCAAATATTTCAAGGCAAACTAAATGCAGTGTATTATTACCTACCCCCTGAAACCACTATTCTGGTTGCCTGGTCTGAAATCAAAAGGAGTTATTTGGTGACATGCAAAGTTTAAATGGGTTATTACTGCAATAGGAGAGGGAGGAATTGGAGACTTCCCTCAGAGGCATGCTTCACCCTGGGTTTGTGAGGAAGAACAACTTTCACTTCAACCTGTTTGACTCCTTCCAGCTTTATTTCATGCTGCAGTAATAAGTCAACAGGTGAAGGTCATCACTGGATGGCCAGTCAGAGCCCTAACATCTTTTCTTGCTTAAGTAATTTCTTCCTTTTGACCTTTACAAAAAAATCAGTTTAAACTTAAGTGCATTCTGCCCAATGGTCATTTTCACCCCATTTCACACAGAGGTTTGAAGATTATTCAGCTGTCTTTTCAAAGTATTTATCGAATTTTTACCTCTAGAAGAGAAACACCGACTTTTTGGTCCTTCCTGCTCTATTCATCTCAGGAATCAAGAGATGATGCCGACTCCCAAAGATGGTTTTGGGGGCCAAAGAGCAGCAAAGAGCCAGTAGCCTGGCAAAGAGAGTAAAGCTGCGTGTGCCTTTCTCGGGAACTTCGCTCCCGCCGGGTGGGAGTTTAGGGGGCAAAAGCTTAGGGGATGGCCGGCCAGAGAGAACCGCTGGGGATACAACCTGGATTTCAGGATGTGTTAGAGGTCTAGCGAAGGGTGAGCTCTGAAATGAACTCCACTTCTTTGCATGGACTGAAAATAAGTTTCGAATCCCCTAAAATGTTGTTTAGGGAAGTGGTCTCATGGCTGGATAATGGTCTCTCAGAAAATTCTGTACTCTAATCGCCACTTCCAATCACAAAATGCTGGGACTCGGACCCCAGAGGGTCAGAGAAGTACCGACGGAGGCCCCGGGAGCCAAGGGCCAAGCAGCGCGCGGAGCTGGTCCCTCCTGTCGTCCAAGCGGAGCGTGAAGGAGGAACCCGGGGCTCGTCGCCCCCGCCCCGGCGCGAGCCCACTTACCCTGGGGGGTGGCCTGGGCGCCGGCCCCTAGCCACGGCTGCAGGGCCAGGTGCAGCAGGAGGAAGGCGGCTCCGCGCGGGGCCAGCATATTGGCTCTTCCTGCAGCCGCGGACGCCCGCGAGCGAGGCGGCTTGGCCGTGCCTCGGTGTCCCCAGCTGCGCGCTGACCCTCCGTCGGGCCCCGCGGGCGGCGCAGGTGCAGGGTGCGCGGGGCGCGGCCTCCGGGGCTGCCGTCGGGGGCGGTGCAGAGCTGAGCGCACTAGGAGCTGCCTCCGCCGAGGGCGCCGGGCTCTTTATGGTCTGGCCGGCCGGAGCCGGGGGAGGGCCGAGGCCGGGGCGGCCCCCTTGGCGGGGAAGCCGGTTCGCCGGGAAGAGAGGGGGCAGCCGAGCGGGGAGCGTGGGCGGCGGAGGGGACGGACTGCGTGTGGCGAGGGGAAGGAGACGCGGTCTGGCGGGACCTGGGCGGGCGAGGGTTCTTGGGAGAGAGCGGGGCAGCCAGGGCTGCTCTGGGCACACAGGACGGGGGAGAGATGAAGTGACCCTGTGTTCCCCCCCCCCCCCCCCCCCCACGTTTCCTCCTTCTGTTTTCTGAGAAGAACCGCGCTTGGAGAGGCTTTGTAACGCCCGTAGCCCGTCGTAGGTTCCCTTGAGAATGAACCCTGAAGACTCTCCTGCCTCCTAAAGCGGTCCAGACAGCAATTGGTTTCTTTTATTTCAAGCTTTTCTTGAGTGCCTCGGATGTTGAATATTTTTCCCATCAAGTTTTAAGACACAAACAGTGAACGTTTGAAAGTTTTGAGTTTTTAACGGAAATAAAACACATCTCAAGGAATCAATCCGGACAGAACCATTTATAGGAGGGCGGTTTATTTTCAGTCTGGTTTCCAAACACTCTTGCATGCCCACTTCTGTTGCGTCCTCCCAAAAGATTCCATGTGACTGTTTGAAGGTCTGGGAGCAGGGAGCATACCGAAAGAGAGGGAAGGAACATAAGGAATTCATCTCTCTCCTAAGCGAAGCCCCCTAGGATAATGCGGATTAACCAGAGGAAAAGATATTTCAGAACAATGGCAAAATGTTTCCCTGTTAGAGAATCTTGAGTAATGGAGAAGATCCAGCAAAGTATTTCTATCCCTGTCGTCATGTCTCAAAGAATGTCACTTGAAAGGTTAGTAAGCTATGTGCCACAAGCTGGAAGATGAACCCATCATCTTATTTTCAAGCTGTGCAAGAATAACCCTTCACCTATTATGATTCCAGCCATTGCTGGTGACCTGGAGATTTGCAAGCTATCTTAGGATATCGCTTCTCTTTGAGGTCTACCATAGTTCTGGGTTTTATTTAATGCCACATTACACTAACGCCACTCTATGGAATGGGGTACCGCTTCTCTACATATGAGAGTGCACTGTAGCGAAAAAGGGCATGTGTTTCCAGCAATGTAACGGTAAACCAATGAAATGCCTGAAGAATGTTCAAATCTTCAAACTGTCCCCGACAGTGGCCTGGGTGAGAGCGGCCTCCAGGTTCCCAACTTCTGCTAGAAGCAGAACAGCTTTGCCTATTTATGTCTTCTACAATGGACTTACACAATAACTGTAGTTATTTGGAGGCAGATCTTAGTTTTTAGTCATCTTCATTTAGTCACCTTTGCTAGGTGACCCCAATTCTTAGGAGACGGCCAGCAAAATAGCTTGCCCAGGTAGACACACAATAAATTTTGCTTGAAACTGGATGACTACTAAGGGTAATGGATCAACAAGAGAACCAAGTGACTTTCTGCTAGCCCAGCATACTTAACAATCTAGTTTTGCTGCCAAAGAGCCTGGATGTTTATTAAACTATTCACTGGAGAATCTCACCCAGCTTTTTCTTTATGTCTTCCATAAGGGAGGAAGAGGAGGAACCAAGAGGAAAATCAATTATTTTTTATTATAATAAAATCCATTAAATTGGCTATGAAATCTATGATCAAGGAGGTGAAAAACTTAATCAGTTTCTTTTCTGTGCCACCTTATTAAAATATCTGTTGTTGCACTTATCACACTGGATTTTAATTTATCTTAATAACGCATTGTTGGGGGAGCCTGGGTGGCTCGGTCGGTTAAGTGTCCGACTTCGGCTTGCGTCATGATCTCACAGTTCATGGGTTCGAGCCCCATGTCGGGCTCTGTGCTGACAGCCCAGAGCCTGGAGCCTGCTTCAAATCTGTGTCTCCCTCTCTCTCTGCCCCTCCCCTGCTCTCACTCTGTCTCTCTGTCTTTCAAAAATAAATAAACATTACAAAAATAATAATGTATTGTTTATTTTACCCCAATATCAGACTATGAGCTCTCTAACACTCTTATTTATTTTTGTAGCCCCAATTGCAAGTATAGTGCCTAGCACCTACTGGTGAATAACTCACTGAACTGATTTTCCATCTTTCAGCAAAGTAGGTTATAAGAGTCTGTGATATGTTAGTAATCCATTTGTGAGAGAGGTTGCAAAAAACTGTCCCAGTTCTTTGTTCTTCCATCTACATATCTTTTGCCTTCCCACTATGATTCTCGGCTTGGTCATGTAACGTCCTTGGCCAATAGATTTTAGGAAATATGCCACATTCAGGAGCTTAAAAAGTATTTGTGTGATTGCACTTGCTTGCTTTTTCACGTCTACCTTTGCCATGATAGCATGGCTGTGCTAGCTTGTTGGAGGATGACAGACATGGAGCAGAGATGAGTCACCACGGTCATCCTAGGCAAAGCCACCTGAGATTAGCTGTCAGCTGACTCAGGTGAGTGAGCTCAGGCAAGATCAGCAGAGCTGTCTAGCCGACTCCAGACATGCGAATAAACGTTTATTTTTGGAGGTCATTAAGATTTTAGGATTGTTATGTAACTGACATAGTAGCAGTTACAGTAGGTAACTGATATACTAGGTGTCCTTCCATTTGTAACTGTTTAACACAGAATATAACATTTTTTATGTTTGCTCACAGCTTTCAATGTCTGCCACTCCCCTCCCCCTCAGCCCCATATCTGAGCAAGCCTGGGTGCTCCCTCCTTTGGTGCTGGCAGGAAGTTCCACTGTGCAAGCCCTAGACTATAGCCAGGAACCCTCACCCCAGCCTCACACCCTAACCACCACGAAAATCCCCAAACCATCTCCTTTCCCTGCTCTCTGAAGCCATCTTCACACAAGCTTGGGAGCCCATCCTACTCTCGCCAGAAAGCCTCACTATGTGGGTGATAAACTTTTTCAAACCCTTTGGCTACATGCGTGGCAACATCATCAGTCTCAATATCCAAACCTCATTTTGGATGTGGGGATACCCATCTGCTCCTACTCCTTCTGTTCTTTAGAAGTGCAAGAAGTTACTCATATTACATACTGCTATTGGGCACAACGAAGCAGAAGTTTTGCATATTTGTTAACTGATATTTGAATAGGGTTATCATTAGTTATGCCAAGTTTTCCACTTGAATTCTTGAAGGGAATGGAAATGGGAAATAATGATTAATATGTAAAGAAAGCTTGGGGGCACCTGGGTGGCTCAGTCAGTTAAGCATCTGACTCTTGACTTCAGCTGAGGTCATGAGCTCAGGGTCACGAGGTCATGAGATGGGGCCGTGCATCAAGCTCTGTGCTGAGCATGGAGCCTGCTTAGAATTCTCTGTCTCCCTCTCTCTCTCTGCCCCTCCCTCCCTCTCTCTCTCTCTCTCAAAAAATATAATAAAATAAAGATGGCTTAAAGGGAATATAGTTTACACCATGATGTGTGATAACATTTATGCCATAGCACAGGAAAATGCAGACTTTGGGTTACTATGTAGTTTAATGTTAATAACAAAGGAAGGTACTTGATAAAGTGACAGGAAAACAGCTTCTCTAGAAACTCATTAGCACAAATAAGGGTCTGTAAATTAGGTAGGGGGCTTTTGATTAGTGTGCAGTTAAAAGTAAAAAGCTTTTTTTCCCAGAAATTAAAAGATAGCAATTTAGGCACTGAAGATTAGTGAAGCGAAAAGAAATGTGTAAAATCACTCATTTTCAATCTCACTAAGAGTCTAAGTAGACTGTTAGAAAAACCTCTCATTAAGCTTCTTTAATATACTTTACTAAATGCTGTGTAAAAATTTCTTGGAAAAATGCAGTTGTGCAGACATTTACTACAAATAACTATGTCTACCCAACTTGAAGTCTAGGGAGAGTTTTGAAGCTAGCATTTCTTAAAGTAACTTGTCTCCTTCATTAAACAATACATTAATCCATCTGCATGGTAGTTCCTGCAATGTCAAGTGATAATCATGATTATTGTGCCAGGACAATACCAAATTTAGCGCCAGATGTCTAAATATATTTGCTAAGAAAATATGATGCAAAGTGCAATGAAATAATAGGACATAAAGAAAACTTGTAATAAATACTAAAATTCTATTCATTTGGATGTCAGGGGTTTAGAATTCGGGATAATTTGATTTGAATTGAAGTTTATCTATGGGGAAAAAAAAGGTTTGTAAGCAAACAAATAGTATCACTTGAATTCCTGGGGACATGTTTAATCTAACTAAAAGAATGAACATATAAAGGATCTTAGTTAACTATCAATAGGAAAACTGGTATAACTAATTACAAATGAGCCTTAATGAGTTCATAAAAGAGTTGGATTAGATATACACAATTTTTCTAATTCCAAATTCTAAAATTATGTGGGTGTTGCTATCCAATCAGTGACAAAATTGTTAAGCTAGAAAGGATAGTTGCCTGTCAGGTATGAAATCTTAATTAGAGAGAGTTTGTTCTCATTAATGTGATCAGTTTAGCAACAAATATTTACTATGTGTCCATCACTTAATATACTTAACAAATATTTATTGACAGTCTTCTAGAATGTGCCCAGCATGCTGTTAGACAATGCCATACAATGATGAATAAAACATAGTTCTTGATCTTCAGCTCACAGTTTACTCAGGAAACCAGATGATGTAAATAATATGATAAGATCTATAGTAGACACGTGTCCTAAGAAACAAGGAAATACTTAGGAGAAAGTAACTTGTAGTTAGAATTGGAAAAGACTTCCTAGAAGGGCTGGCTTTTCATTTGAATCATGAAGGATGAGAATCTCCATGTGACAAAGTAAGGGAAGAACACAACAAACAGGAAACGCATGTTATATGCAAGAGCATCAAGGGACATATCAAGACAATATCTGGGGTTCTGACCTTGGCAACTTGGTGGACTGTAGTGCCATCCACCAAGATATGACGGGGAGGTGATGATTTGTCTTGGCTGTATTGAGGTGAAGGCACCTTCAAGACATTCAAATGGAGCTATCCATTAGGCATTTAGTTTCATGAGTATGTAACTAGGAGAGAATTGGGTTGACATCATAAATTTATAGGTAGCAATATAGGTACCTATATAAGCCATAGGCATAGATAAGACTACCTAAGAAAAGTGTAAGATCAGGGAAGAACATTGATGAACACTACACTTCAGAGCCAGTAGAGAAGGAGAAACCAACAATAAAGAGAGAAAGATGTAAAAGAAGCTAAGGAAAGTGTAGTGTCAGGGAGGAATGGTAAACAGTATCAGCACTTTTGAGAGGTCAAGCAAGGTAAGGACTAAAAGACCGTGCTTGGGTTTATCAACCCAGAAGTCAACGGTGATACTGTTGAAAGCAGCTTGATGGAGTAGTGTGGGTGAAAGGAAGGCAGAGTAATGCCATCAATGAGTGAGGACCACAGAATAGGCAGTGGAGATAGTAAGGGTAACAATAAAAGTAAGGTAACTTTGAAAAAGCTTGCCTATGAAGTGGAAGGTGGAGATAGCACAGTAACCATTGGGAGAAGTATGAATGTATTTTCATGTATTTTGAAGAAAGCTCCTGCTAGGGAGGGAGTCATTGATACATCATTTTTCGTAATCAAGGGGCACTAAAAGTATAACTAGCATCATGTATTGGTCTAGGATATTTGATATTTGATATTTTCTTTTAATTTAAATTTTAGTTAACATACAGCGCAATGTCGGTTTCAAGAGTAGAATTCAGTGATTCATCACTTACATACAACACCCAGTGCTCATCACAATAAGGGCTGTCTTTAGTACCCATCACCCACCTAACCTGTCTCCCATCCATCTCCCTCCATAAACCCATAGTTTGTTCTCTATTATTAACAGCCTCTTGTGGTTTGTTTCCCCTCTCTTTTCTACCCACCTCTTTCCATATGTTCATCTGTTTTGTTTCTTAAATTCAACATATGAGTGAAATTATATGGTGTTTGTCTTTCTATGATTGACTTATTTTGCTTAGCATAATATAGTCTAGCTCCATCCATGTCATTGCAAATGGCAAGACTTCATTCTTTTTGATGGCTGAGTAATATTCCATTGTATATGTATATACTATGTCTTCTTTATCCATTTATCAGTCAATGGACATTTGGGCTATGTCCATATTTTGGCTATTACTGATAATGTTACTATAAACATTGGGGTGCATGTACCCCTTCAAATATTTATTTTTGTATCCTTTGGGTAAATACCTAATCATGCAATTGCTGGATTGTATGGTAGTTCTATTTTTTTTGAGAAACCTCCATACTGTTCTCCAGAGTGGCTGCATCAGTTTGCATTCCCACCAGCAGTGCAAGAGGGTTCCCCTCTCTCTGCATCCTGGCCAACACCTGCTATTTGTGTTGTTAATTTTAGCCATTTGGACAGGTGTGAGGTCGTATCTCATCGTGGTTTATTTTTTTAAAAGGATGTTAGCATTTTATTTTTTTAAGTTTATTTATTTATTTTGAGAAAGAGTGCACACAAGTGGGGAAGGGGCTGAGAGAGGTAGAGAGAGAATTCGAAGCAGGCTCCACACCAACAGTGCAGAGCCATTACAGGGCTCGAACTATTAACCATGAGATCTTCACCTGAGCCAAAGTCGGATGCTTAAGTGACTGAGCCACCCAGCCATCATGGTTGTGATTTCTATTTCCCTGATGATAAGTGACATTGAGCATCTTTTTCATGTGTCTGTTAGCCATCTGGATGTCTTCTTTGGAAAAGTGTCTATTCTTATTTTCTGCCCATTTCTTAACTGGGTTATTTGTTTTTTGGGTGTTAAGTTTGTTAAGTTCTTTATAGATTTTGGATACTAACCCTTTATCTGATATGTCATTTGCAACTATCTTCTCCTATTCCATAGGCTACCTTTTAATTTTGTTGATTGTTTCCTTTGCTGTGCAGAAGTTTTTATATTGATGAAGTCCCAATAATTGATGTTTGCTTTTCTTTCCCTTGCCTTCAGTGACACATCTAGTAAGAAGTTGCTGCAGCCGAGGTCATCAAGACAGCATGGTACTACTGGCACAAAAACAGACATAAAGATCAATGAAACAGAATAGAGAATCCAGAAGTGGACCCACAACTATATGGTCAACTCATCTTCGACAAAGCAGGAAAAAATATCTAATGGGAAAAAGACAGTCTCTTCAATAAATGGTGCTGGGAAAACTGGGCGGCGACATGAAGAAGAATGAACCTGGCCCACTTTTTTACACCATACACAAAAATGAATTCAATGTGCATGAAAGACCTAAATGTGAGACAGGAAAACATCAAAATCCTAGAGGAGAACACAGGCAGTAACTTCTTTGACCTCAAGCTTTGTATGTTAAGCTTTGTAACATAGCTTAAAATCCAGAATTGTGATGCCTCCAATTTTGTTTTTCATTTTTAGGATTGCTTTGGCTATTTGGAGTCCATACAAATTTGTTACATACAAATTTTAAGATTGTTTGTTCTAGCTCTGGGAGAAATTCTGGGGGTACTTTGATAGGGATGCATTAAATGTGTAGATTGCTTTAGATAGTATAGACATCTTAACAATGCTTGTTCTTCCAATCCATGAGTACGGAATTCTTTTCCATTTCTTTAGGTCTTCTTCAATTTATTTCACAAGTGTTCTATAGTTTTTAGAGTATAGATCTTTTACCTCTTTAGTTAGGTTTATTCCTAGGTTATCTTATTGTTTTGGTGCAATTGCAAATGGGATCGATTCTTTGATTTCTTTTTCTGCTACTTCGTTATTGGTATATAGGAATGCAACAGATTTCTGTACATCGATTTTATATCCCATGACTTTCTTGAATTCATGTATTGTTCTAGCAATTTTTGATGGAGTCTTTTGGGTTTTCCACATTTTCTAGATGTCATCTGCAAATAGTGACAGTTTAACTTCTTCCTTGCCAGTATGGATGCCTTTTATTTCTTTTTGTTGTCTGATTGCTGAAGGTAAGACTCCCAGTTCCATGTTAAATAGTAATGGCAAGAGTGGACATCTTTGTCTTGTTCCTGACCATAGGGGAAAGGGTCTCAGTTTTTCCCCATTGAGGATACTAGCTGTGGGTCTTTTGCATGTGGTCTTTATAACGTTGAGGTATGTCCTATCTACTCCTAATTTGTTGAGGGTTTTTTATCAAGAATGGATGCTGTATTTTGTCAAATGCTTTTTCTGCATCTATTGACAGGATCATATGGTTCTTACCCTTTCTTTTATTAATGTGGTGTATCACACTGATTGATTTGCAAATATTAAACCGGCCCTGCAGCCCAGGAATAAATCCCACTTGATCGTGGTGAATAATTCTTTTAATGTACTGTTGAATTTAATTTGCTAATATCTTGTTGAGAATTTTTCCACCCATATTCATCAGGGATATTGGCCTGTAATTCTCCTTTTTTAGTGGGATCTTTGTCTGGTTTTGGAACCAAGGTAATGCTAGCTTCATAGAATGATTATTTCTATTTTTGAAACAGTTTGAGAAGAATAGTTATTAGTTCTTCTTTAAATGTCTGATAGAATTCCCCTGGGAAGCCATCTGTCCCAGGACTCTTGTTTGTTGGGAGAGTTTTGATTACTGATTCAGTTTCTTTGCTGGTTATTGGTCTGTTCAAATTTTCTATTTCTTCCTGTTGCAGTTTTGGTAGTTTGTGAATTTCTAGGAATTTGTCTATTTCTTCCAGATTGTCCAGTTTGTTGGCATATAATTTTTCACAGTATTCTCTCGTAATTATTTGTATTTCTGTGGTGTTGGTGGTGATCTCTCCTCTTTCATTTGTTGATTTTATCTATTGGGATCCTTTCTCTTTTCTTTTTGGTAAGTCTAGCTAGGGGGTTATCAATTTTGTTTATTCACAAAGAACCAGTTCTTAGTTTCACTGATCTGTTCTACTGTTTTTTATTTTTGGTTTCTATATCATTATTTCTGTTCTAATTAAAAAAAAAATTTTTTTAATCTTTATTTTTGAGAGAGAGAGACAGAGCGTGAGCAGGGGAGGAACAGAGAGAGAAGGAGACACAGAATCGGAAGCAGGCTCCAGGGTGTGAGCTGTCAGCACAGAGCCCGCCGCGGGGCTCAAACCCACGAACTGGGAGATCATGACCTTAGCCGAAATCAGATGCTTAACCGACTGAGCCACCCAGGTGCCCCTATTTCTGCTCTAATCTTTATTATTTCCCTTCTTCTGCTGGCTTTAGGCTTTATTTGCTATTCCTTTTCTAGCTCCTTTAGGTGTAAGGTTAGGTTGTGTATTTGGGACCTTTCTTGCTTCTTGAGATAGGCCTGAATTGCAATGCACATCCCTCTTAGGACTACCTTTGCTGCATCCCAAAGGTTTTTGACTGTCATGTTTTCATTTGTATTTGCTCCCATGTATTTTAAAAAATTTCTTCTTTAATTTCCTGGTTAGCCCATTCATTCTCTAGTTCAATGTTCTTCAACCTCCATGTATTTGAGAGCTTTACAAAATTTTTCTTGGGGTTGAGTTCAAGTTTCATAGCATTATGATCTAAAAATATGCATGGTATGATCTTGATCTTTTTGTGCTTGTTGAGGGCTGATTTGTGACCCAGTATGTGATCTATTCTGGAGAATGTTCCATGTGCACTCAAAAAGAATGTGTATTCTGCTGCTTTAGGATGAAAGGTTCCGGATATATTAAGTCCATCTGGTCCAGTGTGTCATTCAAAGCCATTGTTTCCTTGTTGATCTTCTGCTTAGGTGATTTGTTATTGTTGTAAGTGGGATGTTAAAGTCACCTACTATTTTTGTATTATTATCAGTGAGTTTATGTTTATGATTAATCAATTTATATACTTGAACACTTCCAAGTTGGAGGCATAAATATTTACAGTTGTTAGATCTTTTTGATGGATAGACCTCTTAATTATGATATAGTGCCCTCTTCATTTCTTGTTACAGTCTTTCATTTAAAATCTAGTTTGTTTGACATATGACAAGCTGGCTACTCGAGCTTTCTTTTGACGCCCATTAGCATGATAGATAGTTCTCCATCCTCTTTCAATCTCAGTTGTCTCTGGGTCTGAAATGAGTCTCTTGGAGCACGTGGGTGGCTCCATTGGTTAAGCATCCAACTCGGAATTTCAACTCAGGTCATGGTCTCATGGTTTGTGAGATTGAGCCCCATGTCAGGCTCTGCAATGACAGCATGGAGCCTCCTTGGGATTCTCTCTTTCCCTCTCCCTCTCTCTCTCTCACTGTCCCTGGTGTGCTCTCTCTCAAAATAAATAAATAAACATTTTTGAAAAAGATTAAAATGAGTCTCTTGTAGGCAGCATACAGATGAATCTTGTTTTGTTTTGTTTTTTATCCATTCAATTTATGTCTTTTGACTGGAGCATTTAGTCCATTTACATTCAGAGTGATTACTTAAAGATATGAATTTAGTGCTATTGTGTTGCCTGTAGAGTTGGTGTTTCTAGTGATGCTCTCTGGTCCTTTCTAGTCTTTGATGCTTTTGATCTTTTTTTTTCCTCCACTCAAAGAGTCCCCCTTAAAATTTCTTGTAGGGCTATTTTAGTGGTCACAAACTTCTTTCATTTTTGTTTGTCTGGGAAACTCTTTATCTGTCCTTCTATTCTGAATGACCACCTTGCTGGATAGAGTACTCTTGGCTGCATATTTTTACCATTCAACACATTGAATATATCTTGCCACTCCTTTTTTCGTCCTGCCAAGTTTTTGTGGACCTGCTGTGAACCTGATCTGTCTTCCCTTGTAGATCAAGGACTTTTTTCCCCCTTGCTACTTTCGGGATTCTTTCCTTGTCTGTGTATTTTGTGATTTTGACTATGATATGTCTTGGTGATGGTGGCTTTTGTTGAATTTAATGGGAGTTCTCTGTGCTTCTTGGATTTTGATATCTGTGTCCTTCTCCAGATTAAGGAAGTTTTCACCTATAATTTGCTCACATACACCTTCTGCCCCTTTTTATCTCTTTCATCTTCTAGGACTCCTATGATACAAATGTTATTACATTTTAATAAATTGCTGAGTTTCCTATGTCTGCCTTCATGATCTCTGACCTCTTTCCCTCTTCTTTTCAGTTTCATTTTTTCCCATAATTTTATCATCTGTATTGCTAATTCACTCCTCTGTCTCATCCATCCTCGTTTTTATGGCCTCCATTTGGGTTTGCACCTCAGTTATAGCATTTTTTAAAAAACTTTAAAAAAACGTTATGTATTTATTTTGAGAGAGAGAGAGAGTAAGTGAGTGCAAGGGGGAGAGGGACAGAGAGAGAAGGAGAGAGAGGGAGAGAGAGGGAGAGAGAGAGAGAGAATCCCAAGCAGGCTTCAGGCTATCAGTGCATAGCCCAACTCAGGGCTCAATCCCACGACCCTGAGATCATGACCTGAGCTGAAATCAAGAGTTGGATGTCAAACCGACTGAGCTCCTCAGGTGCCCCTCGGTTATAGGATTTTTAATTTTGGCCAAACTAGATTTTAGTTCTTTTATCTCTGCAGGAAGGGACTCTCTGGTGTCTTCCATGATTTTTTGAAGCCCAGCTAGTCTCCTTATAATCATTGTTTTAAATTCTTCTCAGACATCTTACTTATATCTGCATGATTAAATACCTGGTCATCATTTCTTCCTATTCTTTCTTTTGAGGTGAATTCCTCCATCTTGTCACTTTGGAGGAAGAAAAAACAATAACGACAATAATAGAATGAAATAAAAATTAAAAAAAATTAAAAATACCATATGAAGGAAGGTACATAGTAGGTATGTTTTGGTCTGCTTTTTAAGAGAAGCTGCAATATTCTCTCCCTCAAATTATGCAGATTGTTCTATTAATCCTCAGATTAATTTCCTAGGTGTTCAAAATGGTTTGATGTTGATCTAACTGCATTCAAGAGATGAGACAAGCCCAGGGTCTCCTTACTACTCTGCCATCTTAACTCCTCCCCTTGATATTTTGTGTTTTCTTGTCATCGTTTTCATTTTATGTGTCCCATCACTCCTCTAATAACAGTTTCACAAGAGTGAAGCCTGTCTGTGTAAGACAGTAACAGAATTCCCATCCCAGGGGTTTATTTTCTCTCTGATAACACGGAGTCCAGAGACAGAGTTGCAGGGGTAGTTCAGTGAATTAACAATGTTATGCCTCTAGATCAGCTTTTGGACTTCTCTCATGGTTACAAGTTAACTGCTGCAGCTCCAAACATCTTATCTTTACATGACATTGTCCAAAAGTAGGAAGCAGGAAATAAGGCTTCTGCAGTTGACTCTCACTCTTGGTGTTGCTCTCTCTTTCTTTCTTATTCCAGTGGGGAAAAAAGGAACCTTTCCCAGGAGCACCCAAACAGACTTCTCAGGTGTTATTGTCTAGGAGTAGATCACAGACATATCCATGTCTTGTCTCTAAGGAAAGGTGGGAAAGTGATGACTAGTGTCCAGCCTCTATTGTAGGAGTAGACCGTACCAGGAAGGAAGAAAAAGAGGACAATGGTTAAATGACCATGTCAACATGGTCAGCCACAGATTCTGTGTCTTCCACTTTGTTAGTGCCACCACAGTGATAGGTGCTTACAGGGAAGTCTTTGGCAAATAGTCTTTATTCTCTTGTGAGGTTCACAAATAAGTGAAGCTAAAGGAAAAGTGATGTACTGGTAAATCAGAGTAGGAGGAAAGGTGTGAGAAAAAAAAAACAATGTAGGAAAAAGTGGAAGTGGGGGGAGGGAAGGACAAAATAACTTCAATTTCAATGGGTCTAACATATAAAAAAGTTCAAGACCAGGAATTGGCAAACTGGTCCACAGTGGCCCATTATCTGTTTTTGTAGGCTCAGCAAGCTAAGAAGAGTTTTTATATTTTTAAATGGATAGGAAAAAAATAAGAAGAGTATTATTTATGACATGTGAAAATTATGTAAAACTTAAGCTATAAATAAAGTTTTATTGGAACACAGCCATTTTCACTCTTCTGCAGCTGCTTTTGTAGCACAATGGCAAAGTTGAGCACTTGCAACAGAGTGCATATGGCTTGTAGAGTCCTCAAATATTTACTCTCTGGCCCTCAACGGAAAAAGTTACCAAGCCCTGTTTTAGACCACATATTTCCCCAAAATCCTATCCATTAAATCAGGCTTAATATTAAGCAGAGAAAAAACGAAGGGGTGGGAAGGAAGAAAAAGCAAATATTAGTGGGCTCTTGTTGCTAATATTCCATTCCTTACTCTACTCAGACCTAGGAGTTGAGGGGCACAGGGCATGAGTTTCATCTTGCTTCCTAGTACCACAAACGAATAAATATTAGATCTACTGTTCCTCTCCTTCCTCTTGTGAGGTACAGTATTTTTCCAGCAGTATTAAAATGGACCAGTTTATAGCACTTTCAAGAGAAATGGGAGGGAGTTGGTCACTGACCTGAAAAATCTGTCTAATGAAAATGTGATTCCTTTTATGGGAAATGTGAACTGCAAACATATTTTATTATTCCATTTGACCTCTGACTTTCATTGGTATATAGTATGTGTTCCATCATTCATGTCAGTGAAAAATGAAATTCCAACTTACATAATTCTCAGAAAGAGATTTTCTTGTGGGTCTCTAGCATGTCCCTTTATAGAAGTAATTCTGAGTATGGATATAATTGCTAGTGATGTTGATTCTTTTGGCTGCTACATTTAAAAATTGACCAGCAGAAAAGGAAAATAGACCTGACAAATTCAGGAAAGTAATAGTTGTGCCAGAAAACCCAGAAGTGAGCAAAAGTAGCATGGGAATTGGGGAACAAGAAAAGAGAGGGGCACTTGGGTGGCTCAGTCGGTTAAGCATCCGACTTCAACTCAGGTCATGATCTCATGGTTCATGAGTTCCAGCCCTGCATCGGGCTCTGTGCTGACAGCTCAGAGCCTGGAGCCTGCTCTGGATTCTGTGTCTCCCTCTCTCTCTGCCCCGCCCCTGCTTGCACTGTCTCTCTCTGTCTCTCAAAAACGAATAAATGTTAATTTTTTTTTTCTTAAAGAAAAGAGAAGTGAGGCCTGGGAAGAAAATGTGAGAAGGCAGCAAAGGGTCCCTCAAAGACAAGCTTATAGTGTCTGGGGGTGTTAAATGCTGATTCCTTTTAAAGAACCTGTCAGAGAGTCCCATGCCCCTTGTAATATTTTCCTCTTTCATTAGCCCCATTTCTCCCCCCATCCCCCACGTGAGAACTCGATTCCAGTGCCCTCTGGGAGAGCTAGGGTGTTCCATGGCAACCCCCTGAAGTCACCAGTGGAGACGCAGCTTTGTGTCAGTCCTTTGAGGACTACTGTTCCTCTTACCTTGGTCCCAGCAGCAATCTTTCAACATTGTCTGTATAACTGATAGTTTAAGCTGCTGAAATCAGAGGCCTTGTAGGCTTGCCTTAGCATACTCTATCAGGGCTTATCCTGTGACATTATGACTAGTTTTTCATCTTCATTTGCATAAGACAACTTACTTATACACAGTACTTATGTGCATATTCATATATGCATATTTGTTCATGCATACGCATAAGAACACACACATACACCCCTCATCTTTTTCTTTTTTCTGTGGAAGAGTCTTAGTATCCCACACAATAATAGTAATCAACTTTAAATATCTCATTAATATCTCATTAAATATCTCATTTACGCGACCTCAATCTTCACAACAAGTGAGATAGGTAGGATGGTTATAATTCCCACTGTACAGACTAGAAAACTAAAGGTCAAGGAGGTTGAACAACCTTCCCAAGGAACTGCAAGAGCTTGCACTCACACTCAGGTCTCTGACCCCAGGCCCAGCACCCTTCTACTCTGCTGTGCTGCCTTAGGGAGAATGGATATCTGATCAATGCATAAAACCCTGCTTCCTGGGACACCTGGGTAGCTCAATCAGTTGAGCGTCTGACTCTTCATTTTGACTCAGGTCATGATCCCAGGGTTATGGGATAGACCCCCAAGTAGGGCTCCGCACTGAGTGAGGAGTCTGCTTAAGATTTTCTCTCTCCCTCTTCCCCTCCCCTACTGGCTTGGGCGCTCTCTCTCTCTCTTTCTCTCTCTCTATCAAAAAACAAAAACAAAACCCCAAACCCTGCTTCCTGGGAAAATTAAGTAAAATGAGGCCATAAGAATGCATTTCTTATTATTAATTTAGCTTATTTATATAGAAATATTACATGAAACAAAAAAACTCAGTTTTCCAGTATTTACCGTTTCTTTCTTTGCACTTTTTAAAGACCATTGCCAAAATGGTGTGGTCACCAGCACAGTATATTATGACCTTGCCCTGACCTGTGAAGGAATGCTAGGTCTAATCTGGGGAAGTGGCATGGAGGAAACACATGGGCTCAGCCACTTATTAGGTCTATGGCCTTGGGAATTCTCTTAAGCTCCTGTTATGGGACAGGTCGTGTCTCCTTGTCATCACTGGAAAACGTGAATGACACCAACCTTGCGAGTTGTATGAGAGGGAGCTCGAGGATGGTGCCTCACATATTGTGGCTTTCAATTAGTAGTAGTTGCTCATTCCTAGGCTGGGCTCTAAATCCGGAGACCTGAAGCTGACAACCTGAATATGTGAATTTGAAACATTTCTGAGAGGAGTCAGTGAAAACAAGCAGGGGTAGTGTCTTGGTTAGGACTGCAGCAGGCTCTGTGGTCATACTGCCTGGTTTTGTTCCGGACTCCATCACTGTGTGCCCCTGGGCAGCCATTTAATGGCTCCGTTTCTTAGACTGGAGTGTCATCCGAAAATGGAAATGCTAATGGTGCCTGTTTTAAGGTGAATGGAGATGCCTGTAGCACTTTTTAAGTGAAAGAATAAATATAAACATTTAACCTAGTGCCTGGCAAGTAGTTGTTTCATTTTTATCTTCTTCTTCTTCTTCTCCTTTTTTTTTTTTTTTGATGAGGCTCAAGTATTTTGATTTGTAATTGAGTTGGTTAATCTATTATTATCCAGAACCTAAGTGAGAGGAAATGGAGAAGCAGTAGGTTGCCTTGACAATCTTTAAACAAGCAGAACATATTCTCTCAGGGAAAGGGCACCCAACCCTCTTGTAAAAAGAAGAAAAGGACAGCAGGATTTAGAGGAAATTACTCTGACTACAATCATAATTAATGCTTTTGGCTGCTTTGGTAATTTAGGGAAAAAATTGAACACCAAAATCAAGGGGAAGGCTATATATAAAAACACAATAATCTCCCTCCTGAGTAACTATTTGTATGCAGGGACACCTAGATATGTTGACCAACACACAGATCAGAAAAATAGAGTCTGGGGGCTGGTTCAGAAGGTCCCAGACCCAAGGAAAGTCCCAGAATAAAAATATCCTCCATCTAAAACCTGTAACTAACATTGGAGGGTAACTATTCTACTACAATCAGTGACTGTGGGACGTCATGGAATGTTATGATTCTGAGATTTGTTTCTTGCAGAATAAATAATATTTCTTTCCTGTTCTTTATTTTTATTTAATACATATTCTTATTCATCAATTGAGGTTGGTGTTCACGCAACTGAGGGACTGATGACAGTCTACTCAGCTTTGTAGGGGAAAGGTTCACCCTAGTTCTTAAATGGAGGCTTGTGTTAAGGCTTGTGTCCAGAGCATACCAAATCCATTACAATAAAAAGAAAATGTGAGAGATATTGGCTTTAGTAGTTTGCTCCTCATATAAGCAAATAAATACAGAATGAAAAAGGGATATATTGCTCTTGTCAACAGGGCTATTTCCATTGTTGTTATGAAAGGTGTTTATGACTTACTGAGAAGGTGTTTTTTCATAATCTAGCCTCTACATATATACATATATATATATATATATATATATATATATATGGTACAGAATTATGACTTTACAATACATTGAATAAATGAGCTTATAACTTTGGGGAAAAGACTGGCTTGATGGAGTACCTTTTTGTGTTGAGACAACTATATTTTCAACTGGGTAGATGAAAGGTAAATATACTCGATTTATGTATTAAGGCCAGGGGCTTTATAACAATGGTATGATAAGGAATATTTTTTTGAAATGTGCTTGTGGCTTTAACTGCTTTTTAAATCTCTATAGGAATTGGAATAAAAATAATAAATTTCATTTAAGATGTTGTTGCATGAAGACTTCTGTTTCTACTAGTATAATAGGACAAGATGCCCTAAATGATCCTCCTACTAAAAACATGAAATTTTGGGGTGAAAAATATTTTACAAATTAGATGAATTTCTGAGCAAGCAATCAAGAAATCCATAGTGGCCAAATATAAAGTTAAAGCATGAAACCTGGGCAGTAGATAAGCACCAAAATCAGCTTTTACTCTGAGAGTATCTGATAAACCCTGGGATATTGAACCTCTGTTTTAGCAGCTTCAAAGGTTGAAGGGATTAAAAAAGTCTAAGGCTCTACCAGGGTGAAAAATCTAAAAGAAGACCCCCTCCTCCATATCAAGTTGAGACCTCAAGAAGTTATGCCTTCTATGTAAGACATTAGAAATGAACCCTCTGTTCAGAAGGGGAAAACATGGAGACTTGCCTGTCTTGATCTTGGCCCTTGTGTAGGGGAGAAAATCTCCCCCTAATATTTGTAGCTACAGCTATCCCTAATGTAGTTTTTTTGTTTGTTTTTGCCTTTTCCCACAAAATTTAAAAGTTTGAATATTTAAAAAACCTACAAAAAAGTCAAGAGAAAAGTACAAATGAATAATTCTCCTACAGTCACCGATTTCCCTACCTATACCTATACCAAGACCTCTATGTGTGTGTGTGTGTGTGTGTGTGTGTGTGTGTGTGTGTGTCGGGTGTTTGTTTGAACCAATTGAAATTAAGTTACAAGTACAGGACATGTTACCCCTAACTACTTCAGTAGGCATCTCCTAGAATAAAGACATCCTCTTACATAATCACCATATCATGATCTCACCTCAGAAAAGTAATGATAATTCCATAAAATCATTTAACATGTGCTCTGTATTCTAATATTCTTAATTGCTTCCCAAATATGTTTTATGACTTAAAAAAAGAAAAACAGAAGCTTATTAAAGTGAATTCATTGCATTTGATCTGTTTCTTTAGTGTTTTTTTTTAATTAAGAAGAGTATCCTGCCTTTTCTTTTTTGTATGCGTGACAATGACTTTTTTAAAGAATTCGGGCCAACAGTCATGTAAAATGTCCTATATTCTGGATTTGACCAATTTTTTCTCATGACTAGATTCAGGTGAAAAACTTTTGTCAAAAATGCTTCATAGCTGATGTTGCTCCTTGTTGTACTGTAGTCCCAAATTCATGCTACTATACAGTGTGAAAAACTGTCAGACAGAGAACAGGTAGTGCCTCCATACAACTAAAGTCACAGGAAATCCTGTCTGGGGGACAAGAACTTTAACCTCATTCTCAAAAAATTCCTACAGATAATGTTCCAAAGAATATAAGCCTGCAATAAAAAGAAAATTACAGAACACTCAAGGAAACAAGGACCATAAGTGAGAAACAACAGAATCACACTTTCACAGACTTTTGGACCATACAATTAACACATTTAATATGCTTCAAGAAATAAAAGAGAAGCCTGAAAGTAAGGACAAGAAACGAACAAACAAAAACTATTAAGTAAAAAACCAAGTACAGTAAGACGTTGGATTGCGAGGAACTTGTTCTGTGACTGATCCACAAGATGAGCAAACATTTCTAATAAATTTTAACTTGACAAACGAGCAATTTCTTGCAATACGAGTAGGACGTGACCCCAAATGTCACATGAGTACGACTAAGGTAATGGTTCTTGAAATTTGCTTTGATATACAAGTGCTTTGGATTACGAGCATGTTTCTGGAACAAATTATGCTCACAGACCAAGGTTTTACTGTATATTTGCAAGAAATCTTCTAGAAATGAAAAATATAACTGAAATTAAAAACAATGTATGAATTAAACATCAGCTTGGACAAAATTAAGAGGTAATTAGCAAAATGGAAGATAAAGTGAAAGAAATTACAAAGAATGTAATGCAGAGAAACAAGATTAAAAAGAAATATGAGAAATTGAAAGTAAAGGAGGATAGAGTGAGAAAGTACATATGTCTAATTAAAGTTCTAGATGCAGACATTAGAAAAAATGAAAAAGTGACAATATTTAAAGAGATAATGGCTGAGAATTTTTCAGAATTGTTGAAAGACACCAAACCACAGAGTCCCAACAAATCCCAAACAGGATAAATAAGCAGAAAATCACTCCTAGGCACATTGCAGCAAAAGTTCAGAACACCAAGGTCAAAGAGAGGATCTTTAAAGCAGCCAAAGATTAAAGACAAATCTCAAGTGAATAAAAATTAGATTACAACACTGTTTTCAACAGCCTTTGCCAAAGCAAGAAGATACGGAATATTATCTTTAATGTGCTGAGAAGGGATAACTATCAACCCCAAACTACAATTAGTGAAAACTCCTTCTGAGAATGAGGGCAGAGATGCCTGGGTGGCTCAGTCAGGTTAGCGTCCAACTCTCGATTGGGGCTCAGTACATGGGTTCCAGCCCCATGCTGGACTCCACACTGAAAATGTAGAGCCTGCTTGGGATTCTCTCTCTCAAAATAAAAAAGTGAACTTCTTAAAAAAAGAATAAGGGCAAAATAAAGACATTTTAAGGCAAATAAAACTGAGTATAAGGCATTACAAAATGAAATTCTCAAGGATATACTTCAGATGCAGAGAAGATGAATTCAAATGGAAAGTGTGAAATGCAAGAAGAAATGGTAAGCAAAAACATTCTTAAATAAATAAGTTTAAACATTGGTCATATAAAACAACAACAATAATGGGTAATTTGTAGAATTAAAAAGCGAGATAGAACTAAAGTACTGTAGGGGTGCCTGAGTGGCTCAGTCGGTTAAGCATTCGACTTCCGCTCAGGTCACGATCTCACAGGTTCGTGAGTTGAGCCCTGCGTCAGGCTCTGTGCTGGCGGCTCGGAGCCTAGAGCCTGCTTTGGATTCTGTGTCACTCTCTGTCTGCCCTTCCCCTGCTTGCACTCTGTCTCTTGCTCTGTCTCAAAAAATAAACATAAAAAAAAGAACTAAAGTACTATAAAGTTGGGAGGGAAGCAATTTGATACAGTCTTACAATGTCCATGATCATACCTCTCAGGAGCAGGTAAAAAAAAATGGATAAGCTTAGATGCTTATTATTAAAATATTTATGCTCTGGAAGAATAGACAGAGGAAGCATTGCTCTAGTAAAAGGAAGAAAATGAATAAGGGAAAAAAATCCTTCAAAAAACACAGAATATTTTTGGTTTGCATGTTGCCAAACTATATTGTGGGATGGTGTCATCCATATCCCTGGGTTTTTTATATAAAGATGTAAATAGGAAATTTCACCTTAAGGGGCACCTGGGTGGCTCATTCCTTTGAGCTTCTGACTTCGGCTCACATCATGATCTCATGGTTCATGAGTTCGAGCCCCGCAATGGGCCCTGCGCTGACAGCTCAGCCTGCAGCCTGCTTTGGATTCTGTGTCTCCTGCCTCTGCCCCTCCCCGACTCGTGCTCTGTCTCTCAAAAATAAATAAACATTAAAAAAAAATTCAAAAAAAGAAATTTCACATTCAAATGCCAAAAAAGGCTTTATTTATTTGGGGAGATTTTCTTTATAAGTAACAGCTAATTTTGTATCTATTAAATTTTCACTTTTCCTTTTGCCACCAGGAAGCCCAGCCCAAATACTGACCTCTACTTTAATAATTATGCAGGAACTACTACTATCCTATGTATCTTTACCTCCTCCCTCTAACTTTATCTAACATTGATTTTTATTTTCCCCTATCCTAACTTCCATCCTGTGTTCTTCTCATCTGTCTTAAATGCTTTGTGGAACAAAACAGGTAGGAATAAATAAATATGTAATAGAGGGGATCAATAAATAAAAATAAATGATTAAAGCAAATAGAAGATCGAAATCTGGAAAGGAGCAACTATTTTGCCTGCTCTTTAGCATTCATTACTGGGAGTGAGGTATGGATTAATCTTATCCTATTTGAATCTGTTCATCTAAGGTTGAAGTCACAAGCAGTTTGTCTAGGCTTGGGGTTTTTAGTAGCCGCTAGTGGTTACAAAACACAAACAAAACAACCAAAATCTTATGAAAAAGAGAAATGAAAACTTATTACCTCACATTGCCATATTTTACTGACCAACTTTTAGAGCTAGTAGTAATTCTAAATGTGATAATATATGTATATTCATCTTACCATTTATGAACACAGTTTTATCTCTCAAATAGAAATTGTACCAGAGAGGGGCACCTGGTTGGCTCAGTCAGTTGAGTGTCTGACTCTTTTTTTTTTAATTAAAAAAATTTTTTTTTACATTTATTTATTTTTTAGAGACAGAGAGAGACAGAGCACAAGTGGGGGAGGGGCAGAGAGAGAAGGAGACACAGAATCACAAGCAGGCTCCAGGCTCCGAGCTGTCAGCACAGAGCCCGATGTGGGGATCCAACTCATGAACGGTGAGATCATGAACTGAGCTGAAGTCGGACACCCAACTGATTGAGCCACCCAGGCACCCTGAGTGTCTGACTCTTGATTTTGGCTCAGGTCATGATCCTAGGGTTGTGAGATCGAGTCCTGCGTTGGGCTCTGCACTGAGTGTGGAGCCTGTTTGGGACTCTCTCTGGCACTCCCCTGTGCGTGTGCTCTTTCTCTCTCAAAATAAATAAACTAAAAAACAAAAACAAAAAAGATTCTCTCTCTCTCCCTCTGCCCCTCTCCCCCACTTGCACGTACTCTAAATAAATAAATAAATAATTAATTAATTAAAAAAAGAAATTGTAAGAGGGAAAGAACCTGGCCTCCTTTGATATAATGAAGTTGATTATGGCAGTTGAATTTGTTATGAGATTTCATCTTCCTTGATTCAATCTATGCTAAAAATAACCTCCTTTCTCAGAGCAATCCCACTCAAAAAAATCAGTGGAGACATTTAAAAGCACACAGAAAATAAAAGTGAAATGAAATAAAACAAAATGATATTTTAAGACTGCAGTGTAGGTGTTGTATGGGAGGAGGGCAACAAGGAGCTGACCTCAAGAATTAGGCTATGAAAGGAAATCGCCTTTGGTCAGCTGAGCACATGTAGTGGGTAAACTCAGTATGCAGCCATATCTTAGAGCGTGACCTGTCCTGATGAAAGATTGTAACACATTAAAGGAAAGACTCAGTCAGAAAGGGAAGTGGTCAGACATCGAAGTTTGGAAATGGGTGGCACAGGAAGAGTCAGTGAGGCAAACATTGGCAGTGGACATGTGAGTAGTGTCCACAGAAGGGTTGTCCTGGCTCCAAACACAACCAAGAGGTCCAAGAGGCAGGCAGGCCACATGGTGGAAATGGATGCATCAGGTAATTACAGGCTGACCCCATCCGGCAGCACCCTTGCTGCTTGCCAGACAGCTTTCTGTTAAATTGGCTTCCTTGCAGTTTGTCTAAGAATGTTCTTACCAGGCTGAGGCGAATATCAACCTCATAAAAGAGACCTTGCCTTTTAATGACAATACTGGTAGTCTGCTTATTATTCTTCCGCGTCCTTCACACACTGACAAGAGAAGAGTATCTGTTTGTCTAAGGCTGAGTCCCAGACCCTGGTCTCTGGCTCGTTCACCATGGAAAGGAACGTTCCCCTCGGGAGCCAGTCTTCCAGTCTTCCCTGTGACACCTGGCCTCTCTAGGGACCTTTTCCGTGAATGTCGACAATGAGCAATCATTTTACTAATGATGAGGATGGTGTTGTTCCAGTGAAACACATGATTATCAGAGGTTCTTTATCAGAGGGGGAGATGTACCAGAAGGCATGGGGATGAGCTCCAGAATATGAATTCACCCCTCCTATTACATCTCATAGAGGTACCAGTTGTCTACCCCTATCCCCCAGGGTAGGCCAGCTTTAGCCCTTTATTTATTTTTTAAATGCTGATTTGTTTATTTGAGAGAGAGAGAGAGAGAGGCAGAGAGAGAGGGAGAAAGAATCCCAAGCAGGCTCTGTGCTGTCAGCGCAGAGTCGACACAGGGCTCAATCCCATGAACCACGAGGTCATGTCCTGAGCCAAAATCAAGAACTGGTCACTTAGCCAAGTGAGCCTCCCAGGTGCACCAGCTTTAGCCCTTTATAATGTGCCCTCCTATCTCCCTAGGGACTTGTAGACCTCTACAGAAGGTCTCTTACTTGTAATCAAGCATGCAAGCCCCAGAAGGGCATCATTTGCCTTGGCTGCAAGGACGCAGCCTGGATACCTGAATCACTTCAGGAAAATCTATACCTGAGATAGTCAACTCCTACTTAGCTCTCGCTGCCACCAACTCAGTACTAAAGAAACGAAAACTTTCCCCATCCCCTAAATGAATCTTTATTTGCATGCCCAAAAGAAAAAGTATGATAGGGTAACACCTTTTCCCTTCCTTCATCTTTTCTCATCTAAATTTGGATAATGTTCTAAGGTTGAGTACTGAATGTTAATTACTTTAAAGGATGTAATATTTCCATGAAAAGATTCCTTACCAAAATGGTAACAGTTCCAAGTCCTTGGGAGTTACACATTTCAACTGGAAAAGAGTGCTAAAGAGACCTTGGCTTTATCTGAATCCGGTAGTGATGAAGTAAAACCATTATAGAAAGGGTCTTGGTTATCAAGTGCAACTCTCTTCCCTCCTTTCTGCAGATGAGAAGCTGAGCTTCCAAGAGGTTAAGGCACTTTCCCAGAGAGAGTCAGTGTCAGGGTAGGATGAAAATCTAGGTCTCTATGGTCCTGGTGCAGTGCTCACTCCAATCCCTCACTGAAATATGGTGCCATAGGGGAAGTTCTTCATTTGATGCTTATAGGGATCCCAGATAAGAGAAGTGTATGCCATACCTCCTTGCCTGTTTTCTTCCCTCCAGCTCACTTCAGAATCTCTTCACCACTTCCCTCATACCCAAATTTCTATACCTTGGACTAGACCTGCACATGTTCATAACTAAATACTAGCAGCCACTCCCTGGTGTCAGCCATGTTCTTTCTCTCTTCCTCCAACCACTGGCCAATAAATACCACAACCTTGGGCCCCAGCACCACTTGGTCTCAACCAGCCTCAGGCTGTAGTGGCTTCTGAGGGTCCTGCTTTAGCCACAGAGCACCGGAGATATCACCACGACCGCTAGGAACCATTGTCACGTCTGCTGAGTACTGCAGTCGTGTCTGCGGGAGGTCATTGTTATACCAACCATGTTGATGTCTGCTAGGTACTGTCATCACATCATGACCACAGTCACGTCTGCTGCAAACGCGTGTCACATTTTCCAGGTATCTCCGCTGACGCTTTGGATCCTGTGAGATTCCAAAGCTGTGCAGCATTGTGAAGTGAAATTTGAGGGATTACAGCTTCCCCGGTCAGGTGGAACAGAGGCATACACACCGCAGGAAGTGGTGGTGGTGCCAAAGCAACACTGCCTTGTACCTCAAAGCCTCAACGAGCTTTTAATGAAACAGCTCTTGTCACACTTTCCTTATAATCCCACCTCCACGTGGAATTTGATGATGATTTGCTGGGAAGTTGGGCCGGGACACAGAGGTGAGAGCTGGGAACCAGCAAACTGTACTCAGATTCTCTCCTTTTGAGGTTTGTTTGTTTGTTTGTTTTACTGGGTCAAGTTGACTTTCTTCTTACCTTAAGGTAAATGTCTTCCACGGGGTCTTACTTATGGGGTAGCTGCTATTACAGCTGTCATTTTGGGGGTGCTTACTACATTCTAGGCCCTGGGCCAAGAGCTAATTTTACCTCATTTAATTCTCACAATCAAGGAGGAAGCAGACACTATTCTTATGTGCTTATTTTAAAAATGAGAAGCTGAAGGCTTAAAGGGGATACAGGACTTTCTAAGGCCATATAGCTAATAGGTGGCAAAGCTGAAGTTTAAACCCAGGTCTGTGGAAATCCAGAGACAGCTTTCTTAATCCTTCTCCTTCCCTGCCTGGTACAAATACGCTTAGGGCAGGCCATCACTATCACCTGCATATACTTGACTATGGCTAAATCCGAGAAGTGGACATAGATGGGCCTCAAAGTAGTTCTCTTCATGGTAATTTCATTTTATTCTTAAAATATCAGTATACAGAATCCTGGCATGACTCCTCAGGAGTCAAAAAATGAAACACTTTTTCAGGACGGCAGAAACTTGGCCCATCAGGAGGATCCCCGTGGACGTGCCTGTGTATAGCTAAGAAGCACACGGTAATCCACCTCTGGGTGTGTGGGAGAGGATGGGGACCAGGGCAGAGGGGAGAGGAGAGAGGAATCTTCTAGGAGTCCGTCAGGCATTCTGGAAGTCAGACTGTTATGGTCCTTCATACTCTCTTTGTTTTGGTCTCTATAGTTTCACTATTATTTTTCCTGTTCCTGCATACTGACTGGCTCCTCCTTTCTCTTATTCCAAATGCACAAGAGGTTGGTTGGTTATTGCCGTACTATGCAATACAGTTCTGTTACTGGTAAGGGTTAATTACCAGGCTTCCTTTGAGGCTAATGATCTCCTTATGCGCTCAGCCTATAGTAGTGGCTTTGATTTTAGCTTCCAATTCCTGGTCTAGTCAGTAGCAGGAACCAGTCTGGCTGCTTTGCTCAGAAAGAGGGACAGCAGGCACTTAAGCTTCCCTCAGTCTCCTTCCTTTCTACACACAATTATTATGCTGAAATCCAAGTACCTTTAACAGAAAGTGATAAAGTATTTCAGTGCTATCTGATGTGTGTTTGATTTGGGTCAGTACAGTTACTGTATTCTCTGCAGAATCAGAATCATATTTTAGTACACTTTACCCTCTATATTAAGTGACTTGTTCTGACATGCAGCAGGTCTTAGAAAAGCCCCTCATCCCATAGATGGATATAGATAGAGCCCAAAGTAAGGCCCTTCATGGAGATACTGCTTTATTTAGTTCTCCTTGTAGCTTGTGCTTTGGGGAAGGAGATTGGAATTGTGCCCCTAGGAACCTCTTCCTGCAGAGTTCTGGGGAATCAGTCCCTGGCTCATTCCAAAATCTAGCTAAGTTTGGTGTAGTCATCACTAGTCAAGGGACATCACTGGATATAAGGAACCTCTGTTGTTCTTGCCCCAATTTTAGCTTTCTTTCTGCCTCGGTGCTTTGCAGGTGGCTTCCTCAATGAAATAGCTTTTGATCTAAAATAGTCAATAAGTGGAACAAACTCAAGCAATGATTATCTTCCCTCTTGTGATCGTTCCCCAATACCCATTCTCCCCTTCTTCCTTTTAGTTCATAGATAGGCGCATGCCTTTTAGCTAAAGGCTATATTTCTCAGTCTCTTTTGCAACTGTGGTGGTCATTCTAGGTCATTCGAGACATTCCAGATAATGGATGTAAGTAGAAGAGGTTCGTGCAACTTCCAGGTCACATCACGTCCTGGCTGCTGTGCTGTGCTGCCATGTAGCCATCCAGGTAGCTGTTGGCCAACAGCCCTCTTTGAAAATCGCCTGAGCTAAAAAGAGCCATTTCATCCCAGGCAATGTCCCCGAACTGGAGCCACTCACAGCTTATCACTGGTCAAGGGATATAAAGGCCCGACTCTCCATCCCCCTTCTGAAGGGCCATGTTAGCTTCAGGGCTCTAGAGAGGGTGACTTGAGGCCTTGTCATGCCTGTCCTGCAGCATAGCTTCTCCCCTGCACAGTTCTGCTTCCTTCCTCTCTCCCTACAGCTGTTGATCTCAGGAGCACTCCCTAACAAACCTCCTGCATGCTGATCCCTGCCTCAATATCTGTTTCCTAGGAAACCCACCTGCAACACATCTTAAAAGAAAGCTTTTTCGCCTGCCATTCTGCCCATATTTCTTCAGACTGGAGCACAAAGAGGGTGCTGGTGAGTGAGCTTTGACCATATAGATGAGGAGCAACAAGATAGAGTACCTGGTCACTAGATCACCTCATGGGTTGAGCTCCACATGAATCCTAGGCCTTTGAACACCTGCATCATTCTAAACTGTTTTGTGAGAGAATAACCAACTTTGATCTTTTTTGAGCAAATTCACTTTGGGGTCTCTATGCTGGAGCAGCTTAGCCTATATGCTAGGAGCTAGAGAAAGTGTGATCAACTCCAGCCAGATACGTCAGGACCCTGCAGAGTGCAGTACAGATTCAAGACTTTATCTCAAGGGCGATGGGTCTCTGCTGCATTGTGTATATTGTGTGTCTAAACAAAGAACTTCAGACCAGAACTTAAGTGCTTCACCCTTAGAGCAGAATTGCCTTGACCTAACTTTAAAAAAGAATATTAGTGGGGATATTTGTCCCCTAAATTTTGTTAGAAAGAATCAATAAAAAGAATATTTTTTGCACTACCCTCACAAAATACAAAATTGTAGATTTCAAATTAATAAAGGCAGAATAAGAAGCTCATGTATTCTCTTTGGAATTTTGTTTGAACCACTGTTCTTTTGAGTCTCTCTTCATTGGAAGTTGATTTGATTTTTCACTCCAATCTGGCAATCATGTAGAACTTGAGTGGAAAATAGGATTATGCTGTAAATTCTTTGGAGGAATGAATGATTAGTGACTCTCTATGTACGACCAAAGAACAGTAATTAGAGCCACAAAGGATTGAAAGGTTAATTCTTTAAAAAATGCCTCCATAATATGTGTAACCACATTACTTTCTTGGTTTAGACAATAAACTAAATGCATATGTTTTCTTGGGGAAAACAGAAGCAACAACACCATAGTAAAATTTCCTGTCAAATTGTTTTCTGGAGATCAAACAGTAAACAGTTTTTCCCACTCTGGTTCTCAACACATCTCCTGGCAATTTGGGTCTTTTGGACACACACATGATTATTCAGCTAGGTGGTCTAGGTTGGAATTTCAATTATTGCTATCCAAATACAACACTCCTTTTCCAAAAATCAGCAGACTCTGTACTAACTGTTCTTTCAGAGCCTGGATGGAGGCTATGTTGGGAACACGAGCCTTCACTTAAGTCCTTTCTACTGCCTTTTTTATCTCAAAGAGGAAGCAGAAGCTTCTCTCACAGAGCCTCGGATTGCAAAACAATCCTGTCTACCAGCTCTTCAGCTTCTCAACCACTTTCCATCAGTTCTCCATTGGTGTCTCTCTCAAGATGCTTTAAAATGAAAACTGTATAAAATATGGGGTTTCCCTTCTTCCTTCCAGACAAGGACAGACTAGTTTTCTACCAAAAAAATACATGCACCATATTTACTTATAAATAAGCTTCTTCCCTCAGAACAGTGGTCCTCAGCCAGAGATTATGTTGTGTCCCAGGGGATATTTAGCAATGTCTGGACACATTTCTGGCTGTCACAACTAGGGAATGCTATTGGCACCTAGTGGGTAGAGGCCACGGATGCTGTTAAACACCCTACAATGCGCAGAGTAGCCCCTCACAAAGAATTATCCAGCCTAAATGGTCAGTAGTGACAATGCCAAGAAACCCTGCCTCAGTAAGATTTGAAATTGTATTTAAATATTTTCCAAATGAGTGTGCCATCATATCCTTTGGTTTTATACAGGACCACTAGCTGGAAACAAAATTTGCCCCTTAAATTATAGTGTCCATATTTATCAAAAATATGGGAAGCTGAGTTAAATTTAAAGTTTTTACTAGTATAAAAACTATTTGTTATTCATATTAAATTCACATTTAACTGGGCATCTTGTATTTTACCTGGCAACTCTACCGCAGACGGAGACATGTGCTTTAGTTTTTTCACTGGTAGAACCATTTTTATGTCTTAATATAAATCACTGATTTTAGTTAGGAGATGCTCACTGGTCTGTAAAAAATTTTTTGTTGTTAATACAGTACATAAACAAGCTAATTATCTTTCACAAAGACTCTATTACTATGAACACAGCTTGAGTGTATCTTTAGTTTCTTCTCTGAAAATCATACCAATCTGATTTTTATTAGCGTTGCTGTGATGTGATAATAAATGTTTTAATGCTCCTAAGCTCTGCTGAGAATGGTCCACATTTATTCTGGACATGGGTTCAGTTTGTAATAAGATCATACCCAAAATACACAGATCAGGGTCTTATACCTTCTTTTCTTGCAGGGACATCTATGGCTTTCTTCACTCTCAAAATAAAACTAAGTATTTACCATTTGAGAAGAATAACTGATACTGATAATCTCAGACGAAACGCAACATACCATCCACATCACCAGAAGAAAAGTGACAGTAAGACCCAAAATGATATGTGTCTTTCATAAAAATATGTGATATGTGAATGGGCCCAGGGCTGGTACCGGAAGACCTGCATTCTGGATGAGATCCTGTTACTAGCTCACTCTGGGTCTCCCATCTACTCTTGGGCTTCTGTTTGATGCACAGACAAGTTGGGTCCCTGAAGCAAATGGAGCCCAAGAGCTGTGTCAGTTGGCAGGATTCCAGTGTTGAGGTAGAACCTGATCAAGAACAAGGATCTGGGTAACAGGCGAGTCCTGCAGATGGGGCATGGAAGAAGGATGCCTGATTCTCGGGGGTGGGGTGACTGACCTTGAACACTACTCACCTGGCTTGATGGTACAGACTAATTTTAGGAGGCACAGGATGTCCCTGCACTCAACTTTGCTTGTGTTCACTCAGAGCAACATGAAGACTGTCCTTTTAAGGCCCACACACCTACAGGCGGGCATAGCTGGGACAAGTAGGAACTGACACTAAATACCAGAAAGTTTGAAAAAAATGACTAGCGTTAAATTAACTTAGTCCTTTTTAACCATGTTCTTTCATATGCCTGTGAAATTCCTAAGAAAAAATAAGCTTAATTTCTCCCTGTTAGTATTTAGTCGCATTGGGCTATGAAGTTATGGAAGAGGATAAACACCTCATGGGCATTATCCTATTCACTGGGCATCAACTACTCACCCCCCTATCTGATCCTTCTGGTACCCCGATGTCTTTGGCTCTCGTATTCTGGAATGCAAGCGCCATGGGAGAAGAAATGCACTCCTGTGGCATCTGCCAGCAGGGCGATGTTGAGGTCCAGTGAGGAGAGTGGTGTCCAATCTGTGAGTGGCAAGAGAATCTGGAGGGAAGAGGTGTCACTCCAGAAAGAACTAGAGCAGAGTAGAATTGACTCACGTGGGGAAATGAAACCTCTTGATATCTTATAGCTACAAGGAAAAAAAGTTTCCCCAATTCCTTTTCTGAAAACTATTGCTTTTCAGGAAAATGATAATGCATACAAAACCTTTTATTTTAATAACAATGCCACAAACAGAACATATATGGTATGCACGGTGTTCTAGGTTATAAACATCTCTAACTACACTATCTCTCTGGATTCTTACAACAGCCCACCAGCCAGGCAGAAGGGCGATTGGTGCCCTTCTACACAAATTAGGATTCTAGAACTCAGAGAAGTAAAGTGAAGAACTCAGGTCAACGTGTGGTCAACCCCAACTCTCTAGAATTCACATATACTGTTCGTCTCTCTAGGCCAAGCTGTCTCCATACAGAGTGTAAGGTACTTCGTGGTTCAGGTCTATTAAAATATATTAGGAGTGACTTAATTTAATCAAAATTGTCATGCCTGGTAAATTAAATTATAAACGATAGTTAATTCAGATAACTGCAAATTTACTCATTAAATTAACCTTTAACTACACTGATTTTTTTTTACACATGGAAGTACAAGCCCCTAAACTTTGAGAAAACCATGATCCATTTATGTTTGCCAATAAAGGGAAAGCTGGAGAATATTACAGTGAAAGTGAAGACATTTACAATACTTTCTGGATTTTCTAAAATAAATATACACAAAAGGAGCTAAGAAACAGAACATGGAAAGCCTACCTTGTTCCAAAATATATGGACTGTGACTTTCCCACATGAACTCTGTCTAATTACTGTCGTTTTCTGCTCTCTAATTATTATTCTAATTTTAAATTGGTATTTATTTTTTATTTTTTCATTCACCACAGTTGAAGAGTGCTAAAAGTTGAATCTTTGCTCCAATGGGCAAACGCTTCTCTGAACTTTCATCTATTTGTTTATTTCTAGATTTTTCTGAAATTCTAAATAAAATCTACAGGCCACAGAGAAGGGACGACTGTAGTACGTGAGAAGGAAGATGGGTCCAACTGATGTCCTGCAAAGATCTAGCCTGTGTGATGGGTCTGGCAAGATCTCAGACCTGCATCTTGAGAACGAACACTGAGAGATATTCTCCGTCACCAATACTGGAAAGCACCTTCCCAGAAGGCATAGAGTCCTGACTCTCTCAGGCCGGTCGAATGCAATGCTGATCCCACTTACAGAAGTTGAACAATATCATTTTACACATTTTAGTCATCACTCTAAATGAATAATCTAATAAAACCTTTCCATTTTCTCCATTTGGGGAGAAAATAAAACCTTGAGGCAAACCCGAATGACATTTCAGAAAACCTAGCTTCTAGTATTAGCTCAGCCATTGTAGCTTGTAAAAAATCAGGGAGCCAAACTGGAAGACTTTCAAAGTCCCTTTAGCTGTAAAATTTAGTTCCCTTTTGGGCGTCTGGGTGGCTCAGTCAGTTAAGCATCTGAATTTCCACTCAGGTCATGATCTCGCAGTTTGTGAGTTTGAGCCCCACGTCGGGCTCTGTGCTGTCAGTGCAGAGCCCGCTTCAGATTCTCTCTGTCCCTCCCTCACTCAAAAATAAATAAACACTAAAAAAATTTAGTTCTGTTTTATCTTCACCTCCCTGGTAATGTGCCCCCCTCCTTTGTATTACATATTTCCCTGTACTCAGCTGCACTTCTAACTTTTAAAGAAATAGACTTGTAGAGAAATGTTAAAAACCCACAATATACAAAGAGCTTCTCCAGAATCTCCCCCAAATCTGTTTCTGATGATAAATACCAGATGCTACAAAAGATTAACTATGCAGACAACTTGCATATAAATTACACAGTAAGGCAAGAAAAGGGTCTGGAGGGATATGGGATTTCATTTTGAACTTGGCTGGGGTATCTGCTTCTGTCCCCAAAGGGGAGTAGTTTAGAGTGGCTTTAGGTTCATTCATATATATATATGTGTTGATTGTTTTTTCTTTTCTTCTTGAAATAACTGCATTTGCTGTCCTTTTCCCCCTCTTTTTCTTTTCTCTTCTTTCCTTCGGAAGAACTGCTTTTTTTGTCTGGGTTGTAAAGATCACAATGCCACGGGCTTCAGCCTCTGCTTGAGCTTCGTGTGGTGAGAGACAGAGAGCTTACTCAATCAGGGCAATGGTTGATAAGGCAAACCACTAGCAAACAGCACTGAGTCAAAAAACTCTTGTAGGTTCAAAACCATCCCTTCTCGTCTTTTTTCTATCTCTCTCTTATTTCTGCTCTTTGTCTCATGCCTGCCCTTCTGATCTCTTTCTTGCCCCCTCTCTCCTTTCTCTAACTATTGCCTGAATCTCCAATCCACTTTTTAAATGTATATAAAATCCTTCAGGTATATACAGGGTTATAAAACATTCATTCCCACCGTCAGCTAAGTTCGTTACTGCAAATTACTGACACCCCGTCCATCTCCCTCTCCTGCTAATAACCACCCTCCACTCTCCAACCCCGGAGTTAAACACAATATTGAATGTGCCTTCATCTGTAACAGACTATCATATGGAAGTTTAAACCGTCGACCTTGTTCTTACTGGAAAACACTTACATTCTTTGTTCTTATGATGAGAATCAGGGCATTTAATCAAAAATTTTGAAGAGAAAGAGGAAGCAAAGTTTGTCACATGAGCTTTCATTGCAATAATAGTTCCTTGACCCACCTCCTGTGGTGGGGGTATGTCCTAGGTCGGCTTTCCAGCACCATTGATGCAATTTTGTTCAGAAGTCTTTTTCTGAAGACGTAGAATCTTAATGCTCTTTCATCTAGTTCTCGAGCTTTCCTTTTTCTTTCCTGGAGTTTCCTCAACTGTTTGATGTTTCTCTCCTGTCTCATTACAGGACTCACCCCAATGACATTTCCTGCTTGGACAATTTATTTATTCTTGAATATAAAATGTTCTCTCTCTGCTCTCTGCTCTGCACCAATTGATTACAGTTGACTTTGTCTGCACCCTCTCTATTTAAATGGTTTGGTGGGAAAGGATGAAGACCATTCATGTTAGGATGGAGCGTGAGGTCATCCAGAGGGTTCTTCCCAGCCCTCCTGAGGCAGTATGACTCTTAAATATGACAGAGGGCATGGTCTTTGTGCTTCTGTTCCTCTTTGGGAAATGCTAATGGTTTAGGGGCAGCAGAGTCATTCTTAGTAACTGGGTTTTCCTTGACCTCCAGCAAGGGGATGTCAGTCCCCTAAGTCAAGCCTGGGAGAGACCTCTGCTCCCATCAGGCCCAGCAGATGTGCCTTGGTAGAAATGCCCTTGATGTGAAGGTCTGGTCTCAGATCCATGTCAGGTAGCTACTGAAGGCGGTGGCTGGATTCTCAAAAAGTAGAGCGACTGTTTTGGAGCACCCACCAAGTATAAGCCCAATATTAGATGCTGGTCAGTTTGCTATTTTAATACTAACGACAACACAGTGCATGGTATGGTATAAAAAAGCAGGGTGTAAAAAATAAATTAAAATAGCAGAGGGTAAGATGTCTAATGAATAGATTCAAAGTTCAAAAAATATTGAAAGCAGGATTATAACACACATTTTCCAAGTAATGCTATTCAAGTATTTTCCAAGTTACTATTATTTTTTTCCGACTTACAAGACGATTTATTTATATCTTTGGCAAATACTGAACTTTAAGATTGTTTGTGGAGTAAATATGTAATAATGTAAAAAGCACAGGCTTGGGGGACAAATAGAACAGGGTAAAAATCTTCATGGAATCACTTTTCAGGACAAGATATTTACCCCAGGTGCCTCCAAGTCCAAATTCCTTAGTGTGGCTGGTGTGGCTACATAGGCTTCTGATTATGTCTGTAGTCTTACTTCTCATCATTATCTACTGCTCACTTCACCCTCCTGAAAAGTTGAATTATACATAGTTCTCAGACGACAACACAGTATTTCTCTACTCCATGTCTTTTTAAAAAATTTTAATTCCAGTATAGTTAATATACAGTGTTATATTCATTTCAGATGTACAATATAGTGATCCAACAATTCCATATATAATTCAGTGCTTAACAAGAGAGGTGTACTCTCTTTTTTAAAATTTTTTATGTTTATTTATTTTTGAGAGAAATAGAGACAGAGAATGAGCAGGGGAGGGGCAGAGAGAGAGGGAGTCACAGAATCCGAAGCAGGCTCCAGGCTCTGAGCTGTCAGCACAGAGCCTGACATGGGGCTCAAACCCACCACCTGTAAGATCATGACCCGAGCCGAGTGGATGCTTAACCAACTGAGCCACCCAGGCACCCCAGGAGAAGTATATTCTTAATCCGCTTTACCTATTTCACCCTCCCACCCCCCTTACATCTTCTTTGTTTGTTCTCTATGGTTAAAAGTCTGTTTTTTGGTTTGTCTCTTTTTTTCTTCCTTTGTTCGTTTGTCTTGTTTCTTAAATTCCACATATGAGTGAGCTCATATGGTATTTGTCTTTCTCTGACTGCCTTATTTCACTTAGCATAATACTCTGCTCCACCCATGTTGCTACAAATGGCAAGATTTAATTCTTTTTTTTATGGCTGAAGAATATTCCATTGTAATGCTTTATAGACATAATATCTGTATATATCATATATATATGATATATATAATCTCCTTTATCCATTTATCTATCAATGTACACTTAGATTGTTTCAACAATTTGGTTATTGTAAATAATGCTGCAATACACTTAGGGGTGCATATATCTCTTTGGGTTAGTGTTTTCTTATTCTTTGGGTAAGTACTCAGTAGTGTGATTACTGGATCATAGGGTAGTTCGATTGTTAGTTTTGTGAGGAACCTCCATACTGTTTTCCACAGTGACTGCACCAGTTTACATTCCTAGCAACAGTACATGAGGGTTCCTATTTCTCACCAATACTTTTTTCTTGTGTTTTTTATTTTAGCCTTGACAGGTCATAACAGGTGACAACTCATTGTAGTTTTGATTTGCATTTCCCTGATGATGAGTGATATTGAGCATCTTTTCATGTGTCTGTTGGCTGTCTTCTTTGGAGAAATGTCTGTTCATGTCTTCTGCCCATTTTTAATTGGATTATTTGTTTTTTGGGTGTTGACTTGTATAAGTTATTTATATATTTTGGCTACTAACCCTGTATCAGATGTGTCATTTGAAAATATCTTCTTTCATTCAGTAGGTTATACTCCATTGGAGCTACTGTCTCTGCTGGGAACTCCTTCCTGGCCAACTGCCTCCAAGAGTACTTGTCTGATCCCACTTCATCTCCAAGCCCTCTGCAGATGGGTGAATTATCCTTTCCCTATAGTCCCATAATACCTTGAATTTATCCCAATGAGCACAAGCTGCACAGAATGCATGTTATATGCTTATCTTCTCCAATGTAAGCCACTCAGTAACAAGAACTACATCTTATTTACCTTGGCATTACCTGTGCTGGCATTTAGTAAACTCAATAGATGTTTGTTGGATTGAAAGGGATATATCTATAAAATGAGTATAATACTATCCCTAGGGTTATTGTGAGGAAAGATTCAAGAATGCTACTGCTAATTCTGTTACTCAACCTTCTCTTAAGGTTTTCCTAAAATACAGAAACAAATATAGAGTACTTGCAAGGAAAATATGTATTGACAGTCACCTCTAACATGTTGTTTTTGTACTCATAACATTTTTCATGGAAAAATATGTTCAACGGAATTGCAACTATATTTGCCAATTTGAAGACACCATTTGGCTTTTGAAATCCAAATAGAGGGAGGATACTTATGGATCGGATGAGCAGTTTAATTGAGAGTCAACTGGTCTCTTTTAATTTTTATAAACTGTTGGCCATATCTCCAAGTACAAATTATTTTAAAGAAGAATGAATTTAAAAATACGGTATTTTAAAAACAGGCCCACATACATAATGAATACCTCTACACATAAAAAGATCAGAGAGATTTTTTTCTTCAAAGTAGAGACCCGCTTGAGAATATTTCTTTTGCCTGAGGAAGCTTCTACCACAATTCCTGCCTTGTAACACTTCCCCCACTGCACACACATACATGTTCTTGGAAGCACTGCCCTGAATATTCATACTGAGTCACTGTTCCACACTGGAAAATACACCCAAGAGAATATCCTCTGGACTTGCTTTGCTCACTTTCCTTTATCCTGTTGGTTTCCAGCATTTAGTTAGTCTTGCATGACTAACATGATTTGCATGAGAGTTCAAGGTCACTTAATTATCTACTCCAACAAAGAGGAGGAAAAGCACATTAATTGTATTTATTCACAGAATAGTCTTATTGTCTCATTCACATGATGAATTCAGATGTGCAGAGTGGAAGACTGTGGTGGCAGTAATAGAAAGCATAAAGTATCGGGAAGCTAATGGATGGATATGCCTTGTAGAGACAGGAGACAGCAAAAGGAAAAAAGTTTCCAGAAGTGGAGAAAAGATGCAATGGAAAGATAGAACACAGCCCTCAGAGGAAACCACTGTAAGAAGGGGCAGACACTGTGATGGGATGGAATGGGTGAGTCTGAGACTTTGGAAATTGAGGAAGCAATTTTTGCTCTTTTAAAAGATTTGCTCTTTTTTGTTTGTTTGATTTGTTAACTAGGCTTAAGTTTTCTTTCTTCTTTTTAAAGTTTACTTATTTTTGAGAGAGAGAGAAAACAAGAGAGAGAGAGAGAGAGAGAGAGAGAGAGAACGAGCAAGTGGGGAAGGGGCAGAGAGAGAGACAGAGAGAAGGAGAGATAGAATCCAAAGCAGGCCTCAGGTTCTGAGCTGTCAGCGCAGAGCCGGATGTGGGGCTTGAACCCATGAACCACGAGATCATGACCTGCGTCTAAGTCAGACCTTTACTGCCTGAGCCACCCAGGCACCCCAAGATTCACTCTTTTAATAGTTGAACATGTGGCACCTGGGTGGCTCAGTCAGTTAAGCGCCTGACTTCAGCTCAGGTCATGATCTCATGGCTTGAGGGTTCGAGCCCCGCATCGAGCTCTGTGCTGACAGCTCAGAGCCTGGAGCCTGCTTCAGATTCTGTGTTTCCCTCTCTCTCTGCCCCTCCCCTGCTCATGCTCTGTCTCTCTCTCTCAAAAATAAATAAACATTAAAAAAAATAGTTGAACATGTTTGGTGTCCTTCCCTTCCCTTTAGGGGAATGCCATCAACTATGAACATCTATGATATGCTTGTTGGCTGTGGAGGATATAAGACTTAGCCCCTGCATTTGAAGTCGCAAGTCAGTGCAGCTTGATGTGCAGGCAACCATAGGGTGTGAGTAGATACAATAATACAAGTTAATAATAATTCACAAGTATTTACACAGAGACATATTGTCAAATAGTCAACATACATTCCATTCTCTTATATACCTACTCAGTATACTTTTTGGCTTGGTTTTAATGTTGTTGCCTCAGACCTTTGATGAATATGGAGAACAAAAGGATTTCAAGAGCTGTAAACAGTACACACACATAAAACTGTCCTGTGACATCATTTCAAATGTGTTGGATTCTGTCCTTTCCTCATCCTAAATCACTTCTGTTACTCAGAATATACACTAGTTCCTTTTAGTGTGCTAAGAAAACATTTAAAACATTTATGTAAGTAATGGTTATTTCAAGAGGAGGTTCCATGAAGTAGGGTATCAGACCAGATATGTGTCATTTTACACAACTGATATGATTGTGTATAGACAGAATTTGTATTTATGAGCTATTTAAAAATGCTGCTGGGTTTTGCTATTTAAAACAACTTAATGTATAAAGCAAAGAATCCCTCAAATGAATGACTACTTATCCACATCTCAAGATTTCACAAGGTAGGATTTTTTTTTTTGTCTTTCACTGTTAATGGTAGCCTATTAATCTGGGAAAGTTAATGCAGCTCTCTAAAAACTTAACAATATCATGAATGACTTAAGTTCTGGATATAACTAGGATTATTTTATATACTCATTTTTAAATATTGACAAAGATGGTACTTTATAGCTTTTTAATAACTACCATAAAAAATGAGGCATGTGAATTTAATGATTTTCCCCCTTGTAAAATGAGCTAATTCAATGGAAGAAACATAAAGGAATTTATGTACATATAAAATTACATGTATATGATTCTAAGTAATATAATTATTATATCTGATATAATAATTAATATTTAAGTTATCAATACAATAATTATAGTGAATATACACTATATTAAATATAATTTTATTGTTATAACAATTATATTGATATAATCATATATAACATATAATGTATGTATATTTATATGCACATATATGTTTATGTATGTATGTATATAAATTCCTTTATACATATATTATATATTGTATTTAATATATAATTCCTTTATATCAGTGAACTGAATCTATGCAACTTTATGCATCACTTTTCTTTTCTTAAAGAAAACTCAAAACTATATGTTTAGCCAAAATAGAAGTAGCTGGATTATTTGTAGGTCATACAGAAGTTCCAAGGTTGACTGAACCCCAGTGGTACAGGGAAGTTTATCTGGTGCTAAGATTGTGTCCTGCAGAGCTCCTTAATCCCAGTTGTCCATCCTTATTCATCATTATTGATTATGGAGAGCTGTGGGGTTGGCTGAACGTAGCTCAACACCTCTTCTGGGAAAACATATAAATGGCATGGCTCTGTTGATTAAAGGATGTCCTAAGTACAAAGGTCCATGAAGGCAGATAGCCTACATTTTTAGTTGCCATCTGGTTGAGGATTCTGGACATTTTATATATGAATTTTTTTTTTTTTTGCATCACACACTATTACATCATAATTCTTTTTAAAATTTTTTTAATGTTTATTTTTGAAAGAGAGAGACAGAGAGACAGAGAGAGAGAGAGAGAGACAGAGTGCAAGTGGGGAATGGGCAGAGGCAGGGAGACACAGAATCTGAAGCAGGCTCCAGGCTCTGAGCTGTCAGCACAGAGCCCAATGTGGGGCTTGAACCCACGAACTGTGAGATCATGACCTGAGCCGAAGTCGGATGCTTAACCCACTGAGCCACCCAGAGGCCCATAATTCTTTAAAAAAAATCTTTTTATTTTCAAATAAGTATAGATTCATAGGAAGTTGCAAAACAAATGTAAAGGGAGCTTCTGTACACCCTTCATACTGTTTTCCCCAATGACAACATCTTGCATGTAATACAACAGAAAACCAGGAAATTAACATTGGTACAACCCGTGGAGCCTTTTCAGATTTCACTAGTTTTACACACTCATTTGCATGTGCCTATGTGTATATAGTTCTATGTAGTTTTATCATGTGCAGATTTGAGTAACCACCACAACTGAGATACAAAATCACTTCATTACTACAAGGCTCTTGAGCTATCCCTTTGTGGACTCACCCAGCCCATCACCCCCATCCCCAACCTCTGATAGCCACTAATCTGTTGAAATCATACACTGTGAAACATTGTGAAGTTTTTTTTTTTTCTTCGCTCAGAATAATTGTTTCTGGATTCATCTAAGTTGTTGTGTGTGTATCAGTAGTTCCTTCCTCTTTACTGTTGAGTAAGGATGAGCTACTTTGTTTAACTATTTACCTACTGAAGGACATTTGAGCTGTTTCTAGTTTTTTTGCAATCATGAGTGAAGCTGCTAACGAACATGTGTGTAGCTTTTTGTCTTAACATTTCTTAGAATTCTATTTAGATTTATTCAGTGTTTTTGAGTATATCTCTTGGTATACTTTTCTTAGTGGTTGCTCTAGGCATTACAATATACACATATAACTTGTCACAATCTACTGGTATATAGTTCTTTACCACTTTGAGGAGGCATAAACACCTTATTTCCTTTTAAGACTCTTCACCATCTTCACTTTTAAAATATAATTTTTCTGTTTGATTGCTATGTCAGATAACACTACTATTTTTGTTTTATCTAATTCTTTTTCATACAAAACACAGACATCAGGTTCACTATGCTGGAGAAACAAAATTAATCCCTTACAATACATACCACTGCCTGATAGCCTTGATACTAAATGAATAAATGAAGCTGGCCCCCTATTTAAACTTCTGGGCCACAAAGTACCGCTGGAGGAAGCCACACAACTGTGCTAACTTAGCAAGACATAAAGATGGCTGAGCCCCACTGAATCCATAAGTTCCGTCTTCACACAATTCCTAGGACCCTTTCCCTCTTCTCTGCGCAATCCTCTGGAGCAAACTCTAAGTGGTACTTAAAGCCTAGGTTTCCATGTAGGACTTTTAACAGATGGAAAGATTAAAATTTAAATTGATCCTGCTATGTTCTCTAGCTACCAACATTACAGTTTTTGGAAAAATGGTGAATATTTAAATAATAACTGAAAGGATGCCTAATTATTAGCCTGTCCATGACTCTCACTTGATTTATCTCCTTCATACTAATTTAAATTTGACCTTTGCCACTGCCAGCAACGCTTCCATTCACTTTTTATTAACTCACCAGTACATTCTCTAAATTGTTGTCCTTCTTTCTGAAGCCCCAATCTCTCTTTCATGCTCTTTTGATTTTTTTCTAATGTAAGACAGAAATTTGAAGGTAACTGGCTTGGGCTGACTCAGGATCCCATGCTGTCCTTGAAACTTCCTTTGGTGTCAGAAAGAAAGCCTCTCTCATTTTCAGTGCCAGCTGCACTGCTCATACTCCTGATCTCAGGCTCTCAACTCTTAGGGTAATTCTGAGAACTCTAAGAATAGGATACAAGGCATCTTTCTATCTGGCATCTTTAGGCTTTTGCTCACTAGTAGCCAATTTTGTCTTCATATGTATGTAGATTCACCTTGTCATCTCCTCCAAAACATTTATCTTGAGTCATCTGCTCCTGTCCCATTCTTTCCTTCATCTGTCACATGCCTTATGATCTTTTCCTTGCCCCTGTTCCTAATACCATTTTCTTCAACAATCCCTTCCAATTTGATTTCTAACAACCTATTCAATGAAAAATGCTCAGCACAAGGGTGCCAGTTGATTTTCTTCTATTAATACTCAGCCTCATTTCCTCACTTCATTTGCCACAACATTTTCCTTCAATTAGTACAATTGACAGGTTCATAAAGCCCTTCCTCCTACGGTGTCCATGAGACGATAGCATCCCACCTTCTCTCCATGACTACATGTGTCTGTTAATATTGTATTCAGACTTTTACTCTTCTTTTTTACTTTCTCAAAACTGCATATATCCATGCCTTCCAACATCACCAATTCTGGTTCTTAAGTTAGTCAGTCAACATCCCGATCAGTCTTGTTATCAAATTCAGCATCCATTTACTTAAGATTCTTTGCCACAATCATTCCCAGCACTATGCCTTGACTAAGGTAGCATAGCTCATGTGGAATCTCTTCCCTGTGCCAATCTAAATCCGATGTAGCCATCCTTCCTGCCAGGTCAGCTGAAGTCCCACTTCTTCCACTAGGCCTTTTCCATGCAGTGCAGTATGTTAAAGTCTCTTGTCTAAAATCACATTGGACTTGTGGTCTGCTGGACAAAATGGTACTCCTAATCACCTCTACTTACCTCAAACATGTAGGCCTTGTTTTATCAACTATCCCTATGAAAGCGTGAACATAAGTTATTATTCCCTGATAGCCCAGCAATGTGCTGGGCATACAGAAATTGCTTAAGGAAATTATTTAATGGATTAATACCAAAAAATATTATTAAAACAGGTAATGATAGTACTATCATGGCATTGATAGGTTTATTTTGACTGAAGCTAGGATTTTTAATGGACTACTTAGAAGGCTACCAGCAGTATGACACAGTGGTTAAGAGTATGAGCTCAGACTACCTGGGTTCAAATCCTACTTCTGTCACTTACTGGCTAGGTGAACTTGGGAAGGTTCATGAACATCTTTGTGCCTTAATTTCTCTCCTTGGAAACAGGAGAACATAACATTACCTACCTTACGGAGTCATTATGAAGATCAAATGAGTTATGTCAGATACAAAGAACAGTTTCTGTCATGTAGAAAGTGTTCCAAGAATGTTAACTATTATTAAATGTTTATCACACATAGCATGATAGTATTTCAGTATCTCACTTACTTTATAAGTGAATGAGTTGAGTAATAAAGGTAAAATGATTGGCTTAAGGTCTTATCGTTAATTAGAGGCAAAGTAAGAAACCAACACTCCTGACTTCTACTCAGTGTTTGCTTTTCCTCCCCAAGGATTTTGTACCCAAACACGGAACTAAATTATAGATGTTCAGAGGGGAAAGAGATAGTCAAGGCTGTTTGGTTTACCTTTTCCACAAAGGACCATATTTTCTGATCACTTATCACAAAACTTTCATCTTTGTTGACAGGGGCATTTTACAGATTCTTAATCACCCAAACAAAAAGATCCTAATAGAACTTACACCATGGCTTTCAAGTTAGGAAACACATGAAGGATACAAATGGATGCCAAGGTCAGGTCCCCTGAGTTCACATGACTGTCACTAGATGAGGCCCTTTTTAATGTCCTTCTTTTCAAAAATAATATTTCTTTTTAAGGGAAAACATTGTCTGGAATACTCATTATAAAGCTGTGATTCAAGTTATCCCACACATATGTGAATGCTTTGCAGATAATATGCTTCCTGGTAGGAATCTGAAATTATGATTTTGATGAACTCTGAACAACACGCTTTAGCAGCCAAAAAAGGCACAGGGGCCAACTATCCATACCAGGCATAATTCCTGAAGGTTTCAGCTTTCTGTGTGGTTCTCTGGAACAACATTCAGCCTGGTTGTGCAATCAGCTGCGCTAGGGTTTTAAAATTCAACCTAGCAAATACAGACTCTCAGAAGAATTGCAACAATAAAAGATTGCTATTAAATAGACACAGATAAACCTGTGTGTAAGGATTTTCTCATCAGATGCATTAGCATGCTATTCTGTCTGAATGCAATGCTAAGAGGAGATATTTAATTTCTCTTTAATGCAAATGAAATTGTCATATGTAACATCAGAAATAAGGGAGAAGGCTGAACTGAGTAATTATATTATGTGTCCACAAAAAAATGTGCATCCACTGCCCACCCCCCTCCACCTTGCAAACAAGACTCAGGGCATTCACAGTTTAAATGCTCGGTTGCAGTATATGGACTCTGAGCTTTATGGATTAAGATTTTAACCTCAAAACAGGGAGGTCTTATTTCTTGAGTCTGAAAGTTGAATTACTTTCTTTACTCTGAAGGCTGAAGAGACAGCCTCCACTGATCACACAGAGAATGCATCCTTTCTGGTTTGTGCTTCTATAGTATTTTCATTTATATCTCTGCCTTTACTCATGATAATATGACTTGTTACCCTTATTTGTATCTTTCCTTTGTGCACTATAAATTTCTGAGGATAGAGTTCATGTCTTATTTATCTCTGTATTCTCCTAGAGCGTTAATGTGTCTTGCATACAGTAACTACTCAATAAATGTTTTGATACTTGGTTTCAATGGTACATATGTTAAGCATTTCCCATTTATAAAGTATTTTTAATGGATTCTCACCATTGACATACTTTACCCTTCTCATTTCTGAGAACTCTTGCATTTGAAAGAGGAAAAATTTAGATAGCCATATAAGCTATATAAACCATGTAACCCTAGGGAGTACCTAGCAATTATATGTCGAATTATAATTTTATGAAAATTTGCAGAGGTTTCTTTTGAGCTTTCAGTTACTTAAGGGGACCCAACTAACTTAGTGAAACAGAGAAAGGCAAAGAATTCAGAGAAGTGACTGAGAGGGTACCCCAGAAAGACTGTTGTGCCTTCTAGAAGATCCAGCACCCAAGGCGTAACTCCCACACTCTGTAAGCATGTTAGGATCATGGCATTCTGAAGGCCCATTTTTCCTCTTTGACAGTTTCTCTGAGAAACTGTCAGTTTGATGTTAAAAAAAACAAAAACAAAACAAAACAAAAAAACCAAAAACCAAAAAACAAACATTTAGTTCATGCCCACAGACTCAATTGGCTTTACAATCACTAGGACCCAATAGAAAATAAAAATGGAAGGCTCTTGTTCAAAAGTTAAGAATTTCAAGACAATGGTAGCAGAACAGTAAGGCAATTGTGGGCCCTTCTAAGCATGGGGCCTTGGGTGACTGCACAGGTCTCACATCTATGAAGCCAGTCCTGTTGTATCTTCAAGGAGTTTTCAAGGATAGTGAAAGGCAAAAAATCTGTATGGAATAGAAGCTACAATTTAAGGGGCGCCTGGGTGGCTCGTCGGTTAAGCGTCCGACTTCGGCTCAGGTCATGATCTCACCGTCCGTGAGTTCGAGCCCCACGTCAGGCTCTGTGCTGACAGCTCAGAGCCTGGAGCCTGTTTCAGATTCTGTGTCTCCCTCTCTCCCTGCTCCTCTCCTGTTCATGCTCTGTCTCTCTCTGTCTCAAAAAAAAAAAAAACGTAAAAAAAAAAATAAAAAAAAAAAAAAAAAAAAGAAGCTACAATTTAAGTATGTACAAGGGTTTGCAGGAATCCAGAATTTCCTAACTTTGTAAAATCATCCCGGAGAAGGTGACGTCTAAGGTCACTTTTGAAGGAGCAATGGCAGGGAAAAGGAGATATTCCAGATTGAAAAAAGGCAGAATTCACTTCACAAATTTCAGGAATAGGATTACTTTTAAGGAGAGCAGACCAAGTGAACTTGAGGGTGACATAATTCAGAGTGGAAAGAGACAAAAGCCAAACATGGAAGAAAGAGTTGAACTATTGAGTGCCTATTGTATGTCAAATTATTTCTCCCTGTGTCATAATTTTAAACACAACAATCATGTCTATTTTACAGATGGCTTAATTGAAGCCCAAGGTAGTAATTCTCAAAGGGCTCGGAGCACTTTAGGCACCTATAAATATTTTAAGACTCTCGGGGAGGGCGGGGGGGTCTAACTCAAGGGCCAAGACTCCTAGCCATCAGGCCAAGCTGAGGCTAAGAGAGCTTTTAACCCCTCCACCTCTTGACACCTCTTCAGTCTAAAGGTACCCTTCCCTCCTCTCGCCCCGCCCCGTGTTTCACCGTGCCGGAAATTGAGCGTCTAAGTACTTCCGGGGTAACAAAGGTCGGCCCCGGCAAGATGGCGGCCCCCTTGGAGCTCAGTTGCTGGGGAGGTGGCTGGGGGCTCCCATCGGTGCACAGCGAGTCCCTGGTGGTGATGGTGAGGCCGCCTCGCGGACCAGGGCGCAGGAAAGATGGGCGGGGCCAGAGCGCGAGGCTGGCTGGGCCTGGTCTCCGCTGCTCGCCGCGGTTCCTTGCGGCGCTGCAGGGCTGAGACCGGCCGGGGCGCTTCTCGCTGCACCACATTGGGTTCCCTCCCGTGGAGTCAAAAGCCTGGCTTGTGACCCCGCCGAGGCCTTGGCGGGAGAGTCAAGGCTTCTCCGCTTGCCTGCGAGCCCACTCAGCCTTGCAAAGCTTTCTGGGCGGTGGAACTTAAGACCAAAGCAGGGCGCGCACGCGCCCCGCTCTGCATCCCCCGGACCTTTGGGGGAACAAAGTCCCCGAAAGCTGGGTAGCTGGCGCGCGCATCCTCGGCTAGACCTCCGGAGAGGGATTCAGCCCCAGTGTCAGGAGTTTCTGCCTTAGGGCGACCGGGCTGTGAATTAAAGCTGCTTGCAGATTTGCACTACGTACTCAGTCTAAATGTTCTCTTACCAACTTTGTTTCAGGCTTACGCCAAATTTTCTGGTGCACCCTTGAAAGTCAATGTCATAGATAACACCTGGAGAGGTTCAAGAGGTACAGTGTAAACACAATTTTCTCCTCTCTTAAGAGACTCCCTCCCCCCCCCAACCTCCATATCTGAATTTATTTTTTTATTTATTTTTTATTTTTTTTTTTTAACGTTTATTTATTTTTGAGACAGAGAGAGACAGAGCATGAATGGGGGAGGGTCAGAGAGAGGGAGACACAGAATCTGAAACAGGTTCCAGGCTCTGAGCTGTCAGCACAGAGCCCCATGCGGGGCTCGAACTCATGGACCATGAGATAATGACCTGAGCCGAAGTCCGACGCTTAACCGACCAAGCCACCCAGGCACCCCCATATCTGAATTTAAAGCTATGAAGCATAGAGCCATGGAGTACCTTGGGGTTTTAGTTTCTTCTTACCATAACTTTGGCTGTGTGTTGCTTACGGTTTGGGCATTGTGAGTAATACTGTAAAGTACAAGTCAGATCAATGGAAATACGGCACTGTTCTCTACAACTGCTTTGTGAAATTGCAAAAAACTAAGATGAGCTTACTCATTTTGCCCCCTCCGAATGCGCAATTGGTATGGTTTTTAGGGGACTGCAATGTCTTCAGAGCAAATAGAAATGTTTCCTTGTATGTAAACTGTTTTTGATTGTAGGAGATGTACCAATTTTGACAACTGAAGACAACATTGTTTCTCAGCCTGCGAAAATACTAAACTTTTTAAGAAAACAGGTGGGTGGTTCCTTTTGAAGAAGTAGATTGTTCCCTACATGTTACTTAAAAAAAATACATTGTAAGGTTTGGGGAATTTTTTTTAATTCTTTTTTACCAACTCAGTAGACAATTGGAGTTTGATCTAAAAAGAGACTTGAGAATTACCGCTCTGAATCATGAGTTTTACTGTGATTTGAAAGTCCTGTAGTGAGGAACACTCAATTTATGTTTTCATGTACTTTTTTTGGATTTTCTTGAAGTTTAGAAATAGGCAGGTTCAATGAAGCCATCTTTATGATTACACTTATTGATATGATTATCACTGGAGTGAAAGCTGCCACACACTTTCTGCTGCATATGGCATCTGAGTTCCCCTCAACTAGCACCTATTTTATTTTTATTTTTTTTTAATGTTTATTTATTTTTGAAGGAGAGAGAGACAGAGTGTGAGTGGGGGAGGGGCAGAGAGAGAGGGAGACACAGAATCGGAAGCAGGCTCCGGGCTCTGAGCTGTCAGCACAGAGCCCGATGTGGGACTCGAACCCACGAACTGTGAGATCATGACCTGAGCCGAAGTCGGACGCTCAACCAACTGAGCCACCCAGGCGCCCCCCTATTTATTTTTAAAAAGCGCTTCACTGGAGAGTTGCAGTTAAATGTCCCATGAAGTAAGGTATAAAATGTGTGAGCATCTAAAGATTTATATAATGCATACAAAATGTTTAAACATGTAAAGACTTTTATAAATACAAAAGTTGTAATTGGTTTTGCCAATACTTTTCTTGAAAAAATAAATCCTATGTCAACAAAATTTAGAATTGTTCTAACTTGGAAGGTTTTCTTTCTTTTTTCATGGGGAAAAATGCAACCAATTAGAACTTCTTCCTTATTGTTAAAGGTAATAACTTCTATTTATTGTTGGTACAACATGCCATGCGCTAAACTAGGTTGTAAACAATCACAGAATATCAATTAATAAAAAACCGTAGCTGATATTTATTGACCTTACTGTGTGCGGAATGTTGTGCTAAGAACTGTATTTGCATTAAACGGCATTTGTCATTGAATTTGTATTTATCATTATGCCTTTCAATATCATATTTGCCATTTTTAAGGAAGAATAGGAATCTTAATTTATTTAACTTCACTGTTGTGGGATACCCTTGACTTCTGAAGTTTTTTGGTTTTATATTTTTTAATAGAAATATAATGCTGATTATGAACTCTCAGCAAAACAGGGGGCAGATACACTGGCTTACATTGCTCTCCTTGAAGAGAAGCTTCTTCCTGCAGTGGTGAGCATTGGTGAATATTACATCATTGTAGTGACCTACTAAAAGTATGCTTTAATCTATTTAGAAGGAACATAGTGAAAAAGGCTTAAAGGAGGAAATTTCATTTATGAATTAATTTTGATTCTTTCATGTTACTGTGAAACTGGGTTCTGTTAGACATTCAGCTAAGACATGAAACAACATGAAAGATACTGTCATTTTGGAAATAAAAATTATTTGTGGAAGACAGAGTTTGTTCCTCCATGTATAGAATTTAGCTAACTATCATTCACTCCTTCAACAAATATTTATTGAGCACATATGTGCCAGGCCTTGTTCTGGGTGCCTGGGATATAGCAATCAACAAATCCACATGTTTAAAATCTTGTTTCATCCTTGAGTCATTCTAATTGGGAAAGTTTTATGAAGCCACTTTGTACAAGGATATTTACCCAAAACTTTCACACTGTTTAAATGACCTTTCTTTTCATAAAAGAACATGCTTGTGTTTTTCGTTTGTTTTGTTTTGTAGCTTCACACATTCTGGGTTGAGAGTGACAATTACTTTACTGTGACAAAGCCATGGTTTGCTTCACGAATTCCTTTTCCCTTGAGTTTGATCCTGCCTGGAAGGATGTCTAAGGGAGCACTGAATAGAATTCTCCTGACTAAAGGAGAGCCTCCCCTTTACCACCTCCGAGAAGTGGAAGCTCAGGTATGGTTGGGATTACTTTCAGAGCAAGGTCCCTCCAGGGGAGGGACAAGAGAGACAGCAGAGATGAACATCCTGGATGCCTGCTTAGAAGGACTTCTAGAGCATCTGTTCTACCTTTGAGTTGTAATTTCATCCTTACTAGATATACAGAGATGCCAAGGAGTGCCTAAATCTTCTGTCAAACAGATTGGGAACATCTCAGTTTTTCTTTGGAGATACGTGAGTGCATTCCCTTAAAAATCGTTTTCGTGTTTTGTATGCATATAGTCCATGAGTAGTTATTTAAAGCAAGTCCTCTTGCCACCCCTCCCACCCATGAGGTTTTGCTTTAAAAAAAAAAAAAAAAGATTTAATGAATTACTATAGTAATTTCTCTGTCCATGGTAATCAAACATTGACTAGACATGCTATATATATGAATTTAAAATATCTAAGACTATCCCCACCCTGTCTCATATCTTCATATAACACTTGTAAGTAAAGATGAATTTTTAATTTATGAGTTAATTTTCTTCTAAATAAAATAAATGGTTAGAGTATTAAATTTTTTTTTAAAAACCCTCATTACATCATTTTAATAAGCTTACATGTGTAGTAAACCTTCTAAAAGACTATATTGTATACTTCAGAATTGGTAAATGTATTAGAGAAAAAATATTTTTAACATGATCCCAAGTTAATATTTTCCTATGTGTTTTTTAAAAATCCTGAATTTATTTTTAGGCCATCTACCTTGGATGCCTACGTATTTGGTTTTCTTGCACCTCTTTATAAAATACGCTTTCCTAAAGTTCAATTACAAGAACATTTGAAACAGCTCTCCAACCTGTGCCGCTTTTGTGATGACATCCTAAATAGTTATTTTAAGCTTAGTCTTGGAGGTAAGCTGGCTTCTCTTCAGCTAATCTGCGTTTGTGTAGATTATCTGCATATTCTCCTAAGGATGGATAAGCAAAATTCATGACTTATTAAAGAAGTTTGTGTATCGCCTTTAAGTGCTGACTTACAGCATTGGAAAAAATTTTATTTTTCCAACTTTATTCCCATGTGTTAGTTCTATTTTAAATAGAGAAATAGATATTTTCCTTTTGCCTATTCTTCTAGATTTTATACATTTCTTGCCTCTTGTTCTTCTTTAAATATTGCCCCTTCGAAGTGGATCATTTTCTTCTAAAAGTTAACTACAGGTATTTATTGAGTCCCTGCTGAAAGATAGCATCTATCCTAATGCAAATGGGCAATTATTTTAAATGTTGCTTCTAGCATTTTCCTGCGTGAACAGAAATCAGCAGCAGATTGATTTGGGTGAGGTACACTCCCATGATACCACTACTTGAAAACTGATTGCATCAGACTGGAGGTATTGTAAATAGAGGGCACCTGTGACTTAGGATATGATTCCTTGGGTGTGTGGGCCATGTGTGTAAGTGATTGGGATACTAAATTTGTATTGGGAGAGTTGGCAGAAATTGTCCTTTTGAGAAACAGCAGTTACAAGGATAGCTGGCTTAGGGACAGTTTATTTTTCATGGTGGTTTATATGTTTTTTAGAGAGAGAGGGGTGAGTCATGAAACTAAATCACTTTCAACCTTGTTACTTTGGAGCAGTGATTAGCAAACCTGGCTGGAGGACATATACAGTCTTGAGTCCTAAGCCAGAGATACCGCATTAGAATCCCTTCAGGGTAGAGCCCAGAAATCTGTATTTTTTAAGTTCTTCCAAATACTTTGGATGCCTGTTTGATAGCTGTTTGGGAGTCCCTGCCTTAGACAGCTATCCAGATAGCTGTGACTAAAGGCCTATTTGATATGGGTGGGGAAAAGGTACAGCTCAAATTGGAGAAGGAAATGAGGACCATTGTGCTCTTTTACTAATCACTTTGGCTAGTTGCATAACACTTGGCTGTCTACTTCATGGACAAATTTAGTCCTTTTGTTTAGGTTTGGTTTTGGAGCATTACTATCCCTCTTTGCCTTTGAACCCGTAATGGTTTTTCTCTTTGCTTGATTTTATTTATTTTTGGAGGGCAGTGTACTTGGGAGGGTGGATAGACTCAAAATTCTTTCAGTCTGAACAGCTTTAAAGACTTTCAAAATTTTCTGTCTTTCTGATTTCTGTCCTGGCTTCTTAGGCACCTCTCCTGCTGGTCAAGAAACAGTAGACGCAAATCTGCAGAAACTCACACAACTTGTAAATAAGGAATCCAACTTGATTGAAAAGGTCAAGTTTACTTCAATCATTATTTTATAGTAGTTTAGTATTTTTCTTTCTGAAATTAATATTGTAACTTTAATTGTATAGTTAATATGCATTATTTTACCCTCTTATTTTTTAAAGAGTTTATTTTTTCATAAATCTGCTCAAATATACATTTACTATAGTTGTATATAATATAGTGTTTTGAAGCCAGTAGTGGTTCGATTACTTTGATAGTGGTATTGGGCTTATTTTTACCACATAATTAGTATTTTTCAAGTTGGGAGACCAAAAGCCTAGCTTAAAAAAAAAAAAAAAAAAAAAGACAAAACAAACACACTTCTTGCTTGTCTGTTTCTGTCTCCCAAGGTTAACATTTCTTGAGATTGTAAGCACCAGTGCTGGTTCTTTCTTGTTAATCACACTATGATGTCTTTTTCTTTCTTCTACATAAACTGTTTTGCCTTGCTTCTTCTATCCTTCTCTTTTCTAATTGTTGCCCACAGTTTTTCATCAGTGTGGGTATTTTGCCACTTTGGTCGCGTTCATTTGCTGAGAGAGAGATACTAAGGAAGTGGGTAGGAGAGAGAGAGAGAGAGAGAGAGAGAGAGAGCACGCACGCCAGTAGTGGGAATTTCAAGGGCGATTCTAATTGGAAAAATACAAGAGAGGTGATTCATTTTTTCCCCAAGTGTCTGATCAACTTCCTTTTTTCTTATGCCAGTGAATGATACTTCATTCTTTCACTAACTAATGAGGCAATGTGGCCTAATAACACTGGCTAGCAGTTTTTGAGGTCTGAATAACAGGCATTGTGTCCTACGAGCTTTCGAGTTACCTCATTGAATCCTCACAGCCGCTGTGTGTGCAGCTACCTCTGTCAGTCGTATCTTACAGATAAGGATAGTGAAGCCTGGAGAGCAGTGTATGTTACCTGCCTGAGATCATTCAGGTGGTGAGAGGCAAAGGGGATTCAAACCCTACAAATTGGATTCCATCATGGGCTTTGCAGTTAGTAAGCTGCAAATGAATGAAACTATGTATCCAGTGCTAGTAGTACTAGTAGCAAGAAACCTCTGTCACTCTCTGGAATGACCTTTCTGTTTCTTTGTAGAGTATTTCATGTGTTGTTAGAAGTTGAGAAGTGAGTAGGACTGAGCAGTAAAACTGTAAAAGACCAGCATTAAAGTTTAGGTGGGCTCGTTGAATGCCAAGTTTGTCTTCTTAGCCCAGCCCAGTAAATCCCACGAGAGGAAAGATATTGAGTGTTAGGTGTGGATAATGGAAAGATTATTCAGATTGTTTTCGACACTTAGCTGCTGGATGAAGGCTATCCAATACAGTTTTCATTTTCTGTATTTGGCAAATTCATGACAGACATGTAAAGGGAACCACGAAATACCTACATATGCAGGAGGTGAACCCAAGAGGCCCTGTCACCGCTTTGTACACTTCCATGTTGGGTCATTATCAGCATGTGAACGTTTCCTAACTCTAAATCAGGCACTCTCCTTCCCACCCCTGTTTCATATCTGCTCTTCAGTGTGGTTCACTGTTGGCTGCAGGACATAAGAGCAACAAATCCTATTGGCTACTACTGTTTGCCATTTGCGCAGAAAATCTAGAGCTTAAGAAAAAAAAAAGTAATGTCTGGGGGACTTAGTTCTTACAAAAAAAAAAAAAAAAAAAGACAACCCAATTGATTCAAGCAGTCCACTGGGAATGTTTTTTTCCATTGGAAAGTTAAAAGTTAATCTTTTATACTCTTTCCTTTCCTGTAAGCTGCTTGTATCTCTGCTGAGACATTTCCTCTGTGCTTTATAAGAGCATCTGGAGGAGATAAGGGAGAGTTTTGGTCTGCACATAATCAAAACTCTGGAAAAGCCTGTTTATCAAGTGGGTAGTCAGATGCTGTTTGCTGTTGGTGTGGGATCTTTGGCGGCAATTGCTTTCAAGTCTTTTCTGAAGTTGAGCTGATAGAGAGCTCAGCACCAGGCTGTGAACCCTGCACTCTGTTTGTGGGGTGTTCTGGTTGAAAGGTAGCTTTGTAAGGTATGACTCCATTCTTTCCATATACGTATGTATGTGTGTGTGTGTGTATATATATATATATATGGAATATATATATACACATGGAATATATATATATGTATATATATATACATGGAATATATATATACACACATAAACGTATATACGTATATATATACATATATATATTTCTTATTTATATATATGTAACGTATAATTATTTTCGCTTCTCTTCCCTTATGTTCATCTGCTTTGTCTCTTAAATTCCACATATGAATGAAATCATATTTGTCTTTCTCTGACTTATTTCACTTAGCATAATGCACTGTAGTTCCATCCACATTGTGGCAAATGGCAAGATTTCATTCTTTTTGATTGCTAAGTAGTATTCCATTATATATATACCACATCTTTATCCATTCATCAGTCGATGGATATATGGGACCTTTCCATAATTTGGCTTGTCGACAGTGCTGCTATAAACATGGGGGTGCATGTTTCCCTTCGAAACAGCATACCTGTATCCTTTGGATAAATACCTAGTAGGGCAATTGCTGGGTCATAGGGTAGTTCTATTTTTAATTTTTTGAGAAACCTCCATACTGTTTCTGGAGTGGCTACACCAGTTTACATTCCCACCAGCCTGACTCAGTTCTAAATGATTCCTCTCCTAGTGTTTCCAGGGATGCTAATGTCCTCCTGAGGGCAAGTCTGAAACTCTTGGACATTTTCTCAATATGCTCCATAGTAATTTTTTTTTCTAGAGCAGGCTTAGAACTGATCTGGTGTTTGGAATACCTCTGGATTAGGTCTAAATAGTTTCTCCTTCCATCTGTCTCTTTTCCTAGCTTCCCATGGTCTAAATACTTGCAGCCTAAAAGAATTTGTCTTTTTGAAGGGAGTACAGGTCATTTTCACTGAGGCTGTGGGGTGCAGTTGAAAGAATAATAGTATTGGAATAAGAAGACCTGGGTTTTGGGACGCCTGGGTGGCTGGCTCAGTTGGTCAGGCGTCCGACTTCGGCTCAAGTCGTGATCTCGGAGTCTGTGAGTTCGAGCCCTGCATCGGGCTCTGTGCTGACAGCTCGGAGCTTGGAGCCTATTTCAGATTCTGTGTCTCCCTCTCTCTGACCCTCCCCCATTCATGCTCTGTCTCTCTCTGTCTCAAAAATAAATGAAGGTTAAAGAAAAAATTTTAAAGAAGACCTGGGTTTTAATTTCAACTTTTGATATTGGCTTTGCAAACTAAGGCAAATTTCTTAACCTTTCTGAGCTTCGTTTTGCTGCTACGTAAAATAGGGAATGATCGTCTTCCATGGTTTCTTCACAGTTGTGTTGGGAAGATCAAATGAGGTATTGTACATCAACATAATTAGTAAACTGTGGAGCTTAGTGTATCAGAAGTAATGCTTTTCCACTTACTATACTAGGAGACCTCTTAAATCCAGTTGTGATGTGGTTGAGTTCAGTAGAATATTCATTTTGTGGAATTGCTATAATTTTGCAAAGGCATCAAGGATGAGCAATATTGCTTGTACACATATACTGAGTTAGCTGGTATTTGAGGTATGACATTTAGAGTTCCTGCGAGATTATCTGTAAGAAAAAGGTTTTTTGAGCAGTCCTGGAGCCATATGGTTCTGTGCTCTTCTAGGCTATAGTTTCGATGAGGAGGTCACAGTCCACGAAAGTGGTGCCACAGCCATCAGTCACATGTACTTTTTGTACTTCCCACAGATGGATGACAATCTTCGCCAAAGCCCTCAACTTCCTCCTCGGAAACTGCCAACACTCAAATTGACTCCAGCAGAAGACGAAAATAATTCCTTACAACGGCTATCACCCTGACAGTCATCATGCTTTGTGTCCAGTCATGATTATTGCAGTAATCTCTTACACTAAGTGTGAAGGCAAAAAGAAAATGCCATTAGTAGGTATAAGGGAGACTCTAAAAAGAAACTTTCTATGACATCTATTTTTTCTTAATTAGGAAGCTTGTATTTTGACCTGGCAGTGCACTTTAGATAACATCAAAGTGAATGCTAAATGAACTTGGGGAACAAAGAAAACATATTGTACTGTATATTAAAAAAAACCAAAAACCTGCCTTAATCTTGGCAGATTTTTGCCTTTATTTCATATGTTGCTGACCAAAAGCTAGAATTCTGTTCTGGATGTGCACTCTTATTTATTCAAGTTATTTTATTAATTTCGTTTTCTTAGAACAGTTTGAATATCTAATATGTGGCTCTTTGAGGCTTTTTTCTTCTGTTTAGAAATTTGATGACTTTAGACATTAGGAAAAATGTAATATTCTAATATTCTATTCACTTCAATAGAAAAGTCTATTTAAAAAACAAAGAGGAATGTGCTTTTTAATTATGCTCTCAGAAGTGTAATCTTTTGGGAGGATTAGTACCATATATATGTATATATATAAATATCAAAGGTGGTTACATATAATATTCATCTGACTATATGCACTTCTGGTATTTGCTGATGTGTTCAATATAAGGTTGGCAAGGACGCTTTTAGTTTATTGGGCAAATGTGGCAGCTTTAGACCTGTGTATTTGTAGTACATTTTTAACTTTAGTAATCTCTTTCTTGGATTGATTTCAGGAGAACTGAGTATGTTGGTCATCGTTATTACGCCAGGCTGTAAAGTCTTACTGGAATTTGCCCAGTTGTTAGACCTTCCTCAGCCAGAGTAATAGAAGTACCTACTGTGTGCCTGGTCCAAGTTCACCAGGCTTGGTTCAGACCAGTGTTCTTTCAGAAGAAGCCTATCATGTAGTCAAAAGCATTATGGCAACTTACTATTTTCCATATAGTTAAACTACAACAGTTGAATGATCCAGTGGAATATGCGGAGATAACAATAGTTTTTAAAGAACATTTTCTACTTATTGGTTACTGAACTGTTGAAGGATTTGTTGTGCAGGTGGTTTTGCTTAGAATAGAATCTTGCATACTTTAGTGGCTGAGGTGCTCCTGTTGTCCTAAAACCACTTCTGAGGTTTTTTAATTATGGGATCATGTTTTTGATTAGTGTCTTAAAAGATTACTATGGTGCTCAGCAAATCTTATCACATCCTGCAGAAACTCCCGTGTTAAGCAAACAGTTTTGTAGTCAAGAGACTCCCCTAATTTGAGCTGAATGGAGCTCAGCTGTATTTGACCCGCATCCTCCCAGTTTGTTCATGTATTAGGTATTATACAGGACTCTTTAAGTCGCTGTAAATATTTTTTCTTGAAAGTTTTAATTAAATGAGAAACAAGGTAGTCTTCAAAATCTTGTTCATCTGTTTGGATGCATTTAGGGAAAGTAACTAATGAGTTTCACATTATTTATACAACAGGTTTGTGTGTTTTGAGTTAATTTTCCATTAGACTCCAGCATCCAAAACCTGTATGAATATTCTATGTTGAAAATCATGACCATAGGACTTTATTGTCCCCTGGGGTCCATGTATATTGGAGAAGGGTGGTTAACACATTAACCAGACATCTGTTTATGCTGTAGTTAGAGTTGATCATTTTCAATCATGATTTATATTAAACCTTCTAAGAAGCATTTGAAGTGGCTTAAAATTGTCAAGTACATAAAACAGGACAATTAAAATTAGTTTTTGGAAAAATAAAAAATGGGGGAGAGAGAGCTATACCAACCCTAACAGATTCTAAAATCAAGTGGTAAATTTAGCTCCCAAATTTCTCCATGGTCACAGTCCAAAGTAATACTGGGTTATGTAACAGTTTTCTGTCAGTAAAACTACTAATGCCCATGGTAAGAAATGTGTTCAAATTTTTATAAGAATGTGAGATCATGTTCTTTTGACACAGAATTCAGCCAGTAATCATACTGTAATAGTTCATGTGTTGAAAGTTTAATGAAAAGACATCATTTTAGAATGACAAGGATTTGTCATATTTTAGTAGAAAAGACAACTGTAAATATGATTTATTTCTTTTTGGTCATTCCTGCTTTGACTTGCCTTTAGCCTTGCAGTAGGTAGGCTCTGATGTTTCCAGACTACCTTTCCTAAGATGCAAAATGTGATTTAGATAAGTGAGAATTTATATATGGGGCTACTTAGTTGAGCATTTTGGGGATTGGCCAACAAGATGCTCGGAAGCTATAACTGAGTATGACCTGCTCCAGGGAGCAGCCACGCATATAGGAAGCTCTTAGAAAGGAACAGCTTTCCAGATTGGGAAGAGAACTTGCGATCAGCCTGGCCAGGATGTGCTTTGGATAAAGTTTGAGTTTGCTGAGATAGATGGCCCACAGTCTTAAACAAAATACTGTGAGCTATTTTCTTTTGGATGTGATGGTGGAATATGATAAAAGGGACTATGTTTGTGTTTATGTTTGGTGCTAGTATAGGATTAGAAAATTGATCAGATAATTCCCATAAGATAAAGATCCCTCATCAACACATTGTCACCAGTCATCCATAAGACCCACCACTTCTTTTAACAGTAAATACCCTGTAGAGAGCATTGAGGATGGTCATTCCTTCACAGTGGTTTTTTCCCTTACAAAGGTTGGCATTGACAAATTCCAGCTTAGGTATTTTGCATTATTTTGGGGATACTATAGAGTTCAAGATTCTTACAATAAATCCAAGCATGTTGATTTCTATTCGTAATTGCTATTCATTTAATGTTGCCAGATATATTAACATGAAGGAATAAGGGAGCTTATTTCAATAACAGCTAAGTTAAAGTTTTCAGAAGCTGCAAAAGTGGGAAACCATTGGACATCAAAAGAGGCAGAGATTGGTAACAGTGACAGAATCTCAGAAAACCAATTTTTAAGGTACCTTCATGTGATAAAAGTTGTATTTGAAGTCAGCAGTATGTTTTCATAGAGCCTCTTCCAAGAATATGTGTTCATCAGGCCTATTAGGTTTTTTGACAGTTTTTCATGTTGTCAAAAGTGTTAACCCTTTAAAAGCCAAAATATAAATAAAGGTAAGAAGCTGAGTGATGGATACACAGAGTCTGTAGTATTTTTGCAACTTCTTGTGAGTCTATAATTTCAAAATAAAAGAGTTTTAAAAGTAAGTCAATGTATCATCTAAACTACAATTTAAATTTAATGATCCAAACACAGTATTTACTATTCAGTTTCTGACAAATACATAATATAAATTAAATATAATTTACTTCCTTCTTAATTTTAAAGAAAAAAACAACTCAGGTTTGTAATGAATGGTTATCTAAAGATCTGTTTTGCCTTACCAGAAAAGAAAAAACAATAACCTAAAACTAAGAACTCCTTTTCCCTATAAAATATGCTCTGTTTTTTATATTTGTAATAGTATCATTTTCTTCCTATGGTACCTGGGTTTACTTTCAAGGATAAATACGTTGAAAACAGTCCTTCTGTGTCTTCATGTGGTAGTCCTTTGCTTTGCTGTGTTATCTCTAATTACACAGTGTGATGAGACGACATTAGGACCAGGCTTTAATGAAGAAAGTGCAGTCTGTGTTTTTTGTCCTAAGCTCATAGGGATTTAGTAATTGACTTTGTCTTGGTTTGGTTATTTATATAATTGAAATCCTGAGCAGAGCCACTGAGTATAATTTGGGTTATGATTGTGGTCTTTTGTGTATATTGTTGGCATTAAGAATTATCTTTTGCCTTTTTTTCTTGTTCAGCCCTGTGGAATATACATGTGCTTTTCAGTGTTTTCACATTTCTTAAATAGATTATGAAGAAATTCATTGTTAATTACATGAACTAAAGGTTTGTAATCCTTTTATCCTCAAAAGTTTAATTGAAGTGTCATTGGAGGTTCAGAATGCTGCTTTACTCTGAAAGTAAAGATGAAGTTTTGGTTTTTTTTAAGGGTTTGCAAAATATTTTGGTCCAAAACTCAGGATGTACTGTTTGCTCAGGGCGCAGCTTCCCAGCCCTAGACTTAAAACCACTGTGATTGAGGTGAGGAGGTATTCTAAGAAAGGGTAACTTTGAGCTGGACTTGTATAGGAAGGGGACTTGTTATGATAGAAGAGCATTCTTAGCAAAACAAAGTAGTTTCTTTAAAAAATTCACAGAAAAGTAAGTGTTTTTGCATCCTGATTATTGTTAATTTGAAATTATACTGTAAGATCTTTAAAAAACATCTTTTAGTTTCTTGGAGAAGTAGGTGGGTTTTGGCAGATTCTATCATTATTATGTCAGTAGAGGGTTCTGTTGTCAAAAAAGGTTGGGAAATGCTTTGTTAGACAACATTAAGTTCCTAGAGCCTTTCTGAACCTTTGAAATGCTATTGTGTAGTTTCAATCTCCAACAAAGGTCTGCATTTTATACACTATTTTCCTGATTTATTGCATGTGGTTTTTGGGGTGTGTGTGTGTTTAAAGTAGGTCTTGTGGGATTTATATGCTGAAAAGTATACTTAGGGAAATGCTGCCCTGGAGTGTTTTTGCTTGTTTGTGCTCATTGCAAAGGTTTCCTGTTGTTAGGTGCTGCTCTAGTGAGTGGTGATAAAATGGAAAGACAGGTCAGGACTCCCTTGGACCCTGAAGTTGAGAGAGGGGTGGCCATGTGTTTAAACAGTTGGGTTATTTAGGCACCTGTGAGGCCCCTGGTCAGTCAGTCATCCCTTTTCCCTAGAATCCCATTTGGCTTGGAACATCTGCACAAGGGTGTGACCTGGTGATTCCAGGTGTCTGTGAGACAGAGGGAACCAGCTTGGAATTCCAGAACAATTTTCCAAACCATGTTTGGCTGTGCTTTAAAAGTGACAAAAAGGTGATGGGATTTATAGTGGTAAAGCCACATACAAGCTGCTGATTTTATAAATACATATGCACACACATACACACATGCACATATACACGGTGTTGTAGAAAGTTTACAGTTGTGTCAGTGACCAAGCAAAAGAAATTTAATATTTTCAAGTTCTAGTCTAGTACTGAAGACATGTTCTAAACAAGGATTGCATATTTGTGTGCATTTTCTAGGATGACGGTTTTCAGTTTTCATAAAATTCTCAGCAGTTTCCTTTTTAAAAAAAAATTTTTTTAATGTTTTTATTTTTGAGAGAGAGAGCGCAAGCAGGGAAGGAGAGAGGGAGACAAAGAATCCTAAGCAGGCTTCAGGCTCTGAGCTGTCAGTACAGACCCCAACGTGGGGCTCAAACTCACAAACCGTGAGATCGTGACCTGAGCCGAAGTCAGACACTTCACCGACTGAGCCACCTAGGCGTTCCCTCAGCAGTTTCTATAGCCTAAAAAATTTAAACATCACTAGACTTCTAAATATCAGAGGACTAAGTATGTTTGATCTCCTTTCAAAGTATAAAACCAGATCTCGAATAGGGCGTAAGGATGCTCTTTGTTTCTTCTCCGCAGTGTGTACAGTTGCATATTTGGAACTCCACACTGTGATTATGTATTTGATAGAAAGCTGGACTTTGGTTTTGAGTTGTGTAACGGTGAACATCTAGCCATGTGAAAAGCAGTTCGATCTCTGTTCTGATTCTTCAGTTTTCCTCATGCACATTCAGAGAAATGCCTTTTAATCATTTAGTTTACGTGCTCAGGTTGTTGGAAATCAAGAAAAATGGCTTGCCAGGGTTTGCGTCAGTCGTCAGTGAGTCACGCACTGTCGAGAAGGGTGTGCCGGCCCCTCTCTGTTTAGACTGTTGGCTACTTCTCTTGCACTGCTCGTGTCTCTTTTCTTGGAGAAGGAAGGCTGTACTCAAGCTTTTATGTTAATTGCGTAAAGATGAGCTTTATTCCTCTTCTGATTCAATGTTTTAGTTTGTACAATAGGAGATAACACGTTTCCATTTTTCTAATCATTTTGAAATGGAAATTTGAGGTGTTTGCAGTGTAACTGTAGCTTTCTAGAAGATTGACAGCAAATAAGATAAATAAGAAATCTATGTGTATACATATTGGTTTTTGTCTCACCAAGCCTCTCTTTGGTAAATATTTTAAATATCTGTCATACTATACAAATTACTATAGTTTTATTGTAAAGTAAACATCTTAAAATAAGCAATGTTGGTCATAATTTAAATATTCTAGTCATGCCTAGTGTGAATATATTTTACTCAGAGACTGTGTATAAATACCCAGAAGTGGTAATGATGATCAATGTTGTAAAGAATTTATTCTGATAAGTGAGAAACTGGATATAATGTCAAAATAGCTATTTTCACAATAAAATCTCAAATTGCCTGAATGTCTATTAATTTCTGATTTATTGTTAACAATTCCTTGAGGTAATTATTTCCATTGGGAAGAATTTTTGAGTGTTTAAAAATGGTTATTCAGTGCTGGAAATGAGCTAGGTAGGATTTTAAATGTTCATTCTTTCTATGATACATTGAGGTCACTTGTGCTCTTTTTACCCTGAGCTCAGGCAGCTTGGAGGCCTGCTCCCTCAGCCACTGGTATGCAAATGACTGAGAGGGCTCAAACAGTTTTGCAGGGCTACATCTCATCCCTGTGGCCCTATAAGTTTCTTCAAAATTTTCCCTTTTGCCCACCTACACAGCCCAGTGATGTTGCATGTAATTGAATGGATGACATACACAGAGAAAAATGCATTTTAGTGGGGGATTGGGGTCAGTGTGTGGTGGGGGAAGATATTCATTTTTTTTGGCTGCCACCCCCCTTAAGAAAAATTTTTTTTAATGTTTATTATTTATTATTGAGAGAAAGACAGAGCATGAGCATGGGAGGGGCAGAGAGAGGAGGAGACACAGAATCCGAAGCAGGCTCCAGGCTCTGAGCTGTCAGCCAGAGCCTGATGTGGGGCTCGAACTCACAAACCTCGAGATCATGACCTGAGCTGAAGTCGGACGCTGAACCGACAGCCACCTAGGCGCCCCCTCCCACCTTTTATAAATGGGATAGTATATATGGGTATATAGAATCCTGTTACAGCTTTGGTCAAGTAAGGGCAGTTTCCCTGAAGGAGTGAATGCTTTTGTTAGTAGAATTAATTTTTTTTTTAATTTTTTTTTTAGAAAGGGACCTGAGCAGGGGAGAGGGGCAGAGAAAGAGGTATTAAGAGAGAGCGAATCCCAAGCAAGCTCCATGCTCAGCACAGAGCCCAACACAGGCTCATTCCCAAGACCCTGGGATCATGACCTGAGCCAAAATCAAGAGTCAGACACTCAACCGATTAAGCCACTGAGGCACTCCTAGAATTAATTTGAGTATAACTTACATACAGTAAAATGCATCAATGCTCCAAGTAAAGCTGTCAGATATATCAGATATATAAGTATTTCTCTCACATGAGAATCTGGCTACATCATTATTGGTACTTCTATCCCCAAAGAACACAAATCCTAACTGCTTATGAAGTGTAGGTTCTAGGTGAAAGGTTCCTGGGTAAATTGAAGTGATTACTAATGATCACCTGCTTTCTGCAAGAGAGCAGGAAAGAAGAGGTGCTACTGTGGAATAATGGAAATCTTTTGAGGAAAGAGAACTATTTGGAGTTATAAAGCTGAGAACCACACAACAAAGGTCTTCAAAAATTTTATTTCTTAATTGCTCAGCTCAGAGGCTTGACTTGGGTCTGGGATTGTTTTGGGTGTTTAAAACCTTGTGGATGACTGTTTAGTACCATGTCCTTCAGTGGATGTAGCTACGACATAAACCAAGCTCTGTTTTTCCTTTGCCACTAATAGCAGCTGTCAGGAGGAAAACTTTTAAGCTTCGCCAAAATGGGAGCTTGTCCTAAGTGAATCTCCATAGGAGAAACATTGAGATAACGGGGTTCCAGTATGATCACTCAGGGTGGCAAAATATGTTTGAGACGAGCCCGTATGACACTGAGAAGGAAATGGTTGTGGAGGAATGTGAGGGTTTGTCTTACTCAAAAACATCTTGTAATTAAGTTCCTTATTGTAGAGCAAAGATAAACTAGTCCCTTCTTGAACTGACAAGAGCTTCAAGAGAAAGAATGAGAAACCATGGCCCGTTTCTTCAGGTATATGACTCAGCCTCCTGGAATGCGTTGGACATCTGTGATGAAGACATGAAGACAGCTGTGCATCATCAAAGACATTTCTAATTTCTAACGCAGCCAACTTGAGGCTCCAAAAGTTGTTCTTTGCCAAGGGAGCAGAAGCTATTATATTTATCCTACTTTTTGAGTAAGCAAGTGAAAACAATACGAAATACAATAAAGGATTGGTTCCTCGGATCCTACTTTGGGGGAGGTGGTCCTTTTAAGAATTCAGGAAATCTTTTGGTACAGAAGAAAGTATGACACTCTCCGAATATCGCAGGTAAGACCAAACAGATTTCAGTTTTATGTTAAATGCATGAAGCAAACTGACTTATCTGCAGACTCTTAGCTTGTGCCTATACTGATATATGTCCCAGTTTTCTCCAGGAGGGGGGAAAATTGCCTTTTTCACTTAGTGAATGTGATTTAGTTTGTGTTACACATAACATCCGAATCACAGGGTCACTACTGCTAAAATAGGTCAACAGGTTTAGTCAACAGGTTTAGGAAAGGCGTGAAGGGATATAGTAAATGTAGAAATTAGGAGGAAAAAACCCAAGAGAAAGGAACTCTAGATATGATGTCATTGGGGCTCTGGGGAGGAAGATGGATGGAATGGAGAAAGTGGATTTTAGAGTAAGAAAGCCCAGCTTAACACAATATACCAACTGGTGATTTTGAGCAAGCTACCTGATTCTTAGTCTACCTTGCTGTTTACTACAAACGGGGCAGTAACAGGATCTGAATGTAGGAACAGTTTTATGTGTGTGGGTTTTTTTTTTTTTTTTTAATTATTAAAATTTAAAAGCTACCAAAAAAACCCTCTTATGAGTAACCTCTGTTAACATATTGGTATCTGGTTTTTTTAGTCTTTTTCTGTACACACACATACACAATCCTGTGTATACAGTAATCCCACAGTACACACTATTCTCTAATACACTTTCTCATTTAATAGTTACAAAATATTATAGGCCATTACATGTTCTACATGACTTTTAAAGGCTATGAACAATTTCTTTTTTTTTTAGTTTTAATTTTATTTTTGAGAGAGACAGACAGCGGGGGAAGGGCAGAGAGACAGAGAATCCCAAGTAAGCTCTGCACTGAAAATGCAGCCCAATGTGGGGTTCAAACTCATGAACCGTGAGATCATGACATGAGCCGAAACCAAGAGTTAGATGCTCAACCGATGGAGCCACCCAGGTGCCCCAAGGCTATGCACAATTTCACTATATGGATGTAGTATTGTTTATTTCATTCCTTGTGATGGACATTAAGATAAATTCCTCTTTTTAACTGTTCTTGTTACATATTCTTAAACTGTTTTCTCAGGAAGATTGCACTACTTTATCTTCTCTGTAGCCCTATGTAGGAGAGCCTTTATTACTACAACCTCACCAGCTTCAAGTATTCTCTCTCACTTCACCACTTTATAGGTAAAATATAGCACATTTATTTATTTAATATATTTTTTTAATGTTTATTTAGTTTTGACAGGCAGAGACAGAGACAGAGAGAGTGGAAGTGGGGGAGGGCCAGAGAGAGGGAGACCCAGAATCCGAAGCAGGCTCCAGGCTCAGAGCTGCCAGCACAGAGCCCAATGCGGGGCTCATACTCACAAACCATGATATGATCTGAGCCAAACTCGGACGCTGAACCAACTGAGCCATCCAGACACCCCTTTCTTTCTTTTTTTTCTAAGTAGGCTCCACATCCAATGTGGAGCCCAACGCAGGCTCTAACTCATGACCCTGAGATCAAGACCTGAACTGAGATCAAGAGTTAGATAGTCGGATGACTGAGCCACCCAGGTGCCCCTATTTATTTAATATGTATTTCTTTCATAACTTGTAAGGTTGACTATTTTCCTATATGTCTACAGTCCATTTGTATTTCTTCTCTATGTTGTCTAGTCATCCTCTGCATAAAAGGCAAATGATTTCACTTCTCTGAAACCCTGTTTTCTTAGCTGTAAGATGGGGTTTCCATGTGGTCTGAATGGGATAACACATTGCACATCCAGAATATGGCAGGTGCTCAACATTATTATTTCCCTTCATGTTCTTTCCTGGATTAAGAGATCCTGGAGGATGGAGATTCTTTTCTTTATTGTATCTTAGCACAGTGCTTGGAACATAGAAAGAGCTCAAAAAGTTTTTGAGGAAGGAAGAATAGATAGGATTTGAAAACATTTTGAGCATAGCAGGAAAAGGAGTGAGAAAAGCTGAAGCCAAGATCCAATGAATCAGCAGTGAGAAAACTGGTGGCTTCCTCAGAAGCTTGCTATTAAAATGGAAGAATTTACATTTTATTCTTAAAACTCTACCAAGAAACAATTTCTTATAGACTGAAATGGCTGAAGGACACTAAATTCCTATATTCATGTAAGTAGGCTTGTAAAGTTTTTTTTTGTTTTTTTTTTTTGTAAGCAAAGGAGTATTTTCAGTATGCTAGGAAAGGTGACTAAAGGAATTCATAATTAACTTTTTATAAAGTGAATAGTAAATAAATTTAAAATACGATTAATCTTGATTTTCACATTCGATTTTCCTAGACTGGGAATAATGTGTAATAATAATGTAATCATATTTCAAAATGTTTATGAGTTAGAACGACCCTGAGTGGTGGTGCCTCAAATGGAAGGAAGAAGATTGGTGATAGGTCTTGTTTTATTCAACATGTCCTGTGACTGTGGGGGAGAGGGAATCAGTGGTTTGTTAATGAGATTTGCAGATGGCTTTAAATCGAGAGGTATTGTAAACAGCAGGAATGACAGAGAAATGATACAAGAGGAGCTGGAAAGGTTAGGAACATGGACAGGAAATCAAGTGATTCAGGCTGGAGTAATGCAAGCCAATATGACATTTGGGGCCAAATATGAAGAAATGCAGATATGCCATGAAGAAGACAAACATGGAAAACAGTCATCTCAAAGGAGTTTGGGGGGTGGTACTAGAGACCAGGAAAGGTAGGAAGCAGGAACCACTGGTTGCTGAATGCCTACTATGTGCCCCAAACTATGATTTGGTACTCTCTGTGTTGATTTCTCCCTCCCTTCCTTCCTCCCTCCCTCCCTTCTTCCTTCTTCTTCCCTTCCTTTCCCTTCTCTTCCCTTTCCTTCCCTTCCCTTCCCTTCCCTTCCCTTCCCTTCCCTTCCCTTCCCTT
>NW_026057577.1:58822460-58864374 GCF_023721935.1 Panthera uncia | reverse complement strand
TTCCCTTCCCTTCCCTTCCCTTCCCTTCCCTTCCCTTCCCTTCCCTTTCCTCCCTATTCTATACATGATTCAGTAGTGTTCATGTTACTCATGCTCATCATGGTAAGTGTAAGTGTATTCTTAATCCCCTTTATCTATTTCACCCATCCCCCACCCACCTCCCCTCTGGCCATCACCAGCTGTTCTCTGGATTTATGAGTCTGTTTTTTGGTTTGTCTCTCTTTTTCTTCGTTTGTTCATTTGTTTTGTTTCTTAAATTCCACATGAATGAAATCATATGGTATTTGTCTTACTCTGGCTGACTTATTTCACTTAGCATTATACCCTCTAGGTCTATCCATGTTGTAAATGGCAAGATCTCATTTTTTTTTAATGGCTGAGTAATATTTTGTTATATACATATATAAATCTTATTTATCCATCCATTTATGGATGGACACTTGGGTTGCTTCCAATAGCCATAATTCAGCTACTGTAAATAATGCTGCAATAAACAGTGGAGGGGGGGTATATATCTTTTCAAATTAGTGTTTTTGTTTTCTTTGGAAATGCAAATTGATGCAGCCACTCTGGAAAATGCTATGTAGGTTCCTCAAAAAATTAAAACCAGAATTACTGTATGATCCAGTAATTCCACTACTGGGTATTTACCCAAAGAATGAAAACAGTGATGTGTTGATTTCTTTTTGACCAAGGTTAAGCAACTCAGTACTGTGTAAGAAAGAGTTTCTGAGGATTAATTATGCACAGAAGCTTAGTACTTAAACAAAAGCTCAGCCTTCCTCTGTTGATCCTAATGTTTGTTAGAGTGTTATAAGTACTGGAGAGCATTGTGGAAGTCCCAGAATCTCCAGAAAAGCTCTAGAAGGAAAGGTCCTTCACATTCCTACCCGAGCATTTCTTACTCAGTGGATATTTCTGAGAATTCTTGGCACAGTTTTCCCTAGGCTATCCTAGTTGCCATCAGCATGATGGAGGCACCACAGAACCTTTGGCAAGTTAGCACAGGAGTCCAGCTTAAGCAAAAATAAGATGTGTGTCTCATAGTGGCTACCCATGAAGTAGTCTATTCCTACCAGCCATTCCCCTCTCCTTCTCTCTTCTAGTGTCCTTATGTTAAGCCCTAGTTACATACAGCTCCCATCATAGCCCTTTGCTTGGATTTCCTACTAGCCCTATCCTTCTCTTGCTGTAAAGGTCTAGCAATCATTTGTATTTACTCTAGATGTCAATAAACAAAATCAGATTTATTGTGATATTGGCCTAATTTAGGAACCTCCAACTTTTTTTTTAATGGAGTCACTACTTCTCTCTCTCTCTCTCTCTCTCTCTCTCTCTCTCTCTCTCTTTTTCAGTTACAAGGGTCAGAGTGAGGATCCCATGGAGATGAGGAGGAAGAGAACCAAAATATGGTAGCGAGGACAAACCCTAAGCAGGCAATGTTCAGTGTATTCATTCCCCATCCTGAGGACAAGATCAGAACACTGGTGCAAAGTATATGTTGAAGGTGTGAGCTGGAAAGGAAAGGTGTCAAAGATATATTCATTCATTCATCAAGTATTTACTTCATCCCTCCTACGTTTCAGCCACTGTTCTTGGTACTGATGATATATCAGCAAACAAAACACTGCCCTTGTGTTACATTCTAGCTGGGGAGACAATAAATAATGAACCTAATGAATAAGGAGGTTACATAATATACTGCAAAATGATAACTGCTATGGAAAAAGAAAAAGTAAAGCAGAAAAAGGGGCTGGGAGTTCTGGGGTTGGGGGCACATGACAGTATTAAATATGTCAGGGTAGACTTCATTGTGAAAAGGACATCTAAATAAAGACTTGAAAGAAGTGTTGGGTTGGCCTTTCACATATCTGACAAAGAGAATTTTAGGCCTAGGGTACAGGTGGAGCAGCAGTCCTAAGGTAGGGCTTGTCTGGCATGTCTGAGAAACAGCAAAGAGGCCAGGGTCTCTGGAGCAGAGTGAGCAAGGCAAAAAGTAAGAGATGAGGTCAGTGAGCTGAAGGATGGGAGCTTGTAGACATTTGTAAGCATTTGGCTTCTACTCTGAGCCATTTCATGGTTCTGAGTAAAGAAGTGATGTCACTCATTATTTTTCAGAAGGATTGCCTCAGCTATGATACTCAGGATGGACAAGTGTATAGGTAGGAAGACAAGTTGGGAGTATGTTATAGTAACCTAGCCAAGAAGTGGTGGTGGCTCAGATGGATTAGGATGGTAACAGCGGAAGTAGTAAGAAGAGACTGGATTCTGGATGTAATCTGTGGGTACTACCAACAAGATTTATTGGCTGATTAGATGTGGGTTGTAAGAGAAAGAGAAAAGTCAAGGGCAACTTTAAGATTTTGGCTATGAGCACTGGATGGACTGGGTTGCCATCAATGGAGTGGGGAAGGCTCTGGGTAGAACAGCTTTTGAGGGGAGTTTAGGAGTTCCATTTTTGACATGTTGAGTTTGTGATGTCTGTTAAACATCCAAGTGGAGATGCTTGGAGTACCAAGTGGAGCACCACACGAGATGTTCAGTTTTACATGGGAACTTTAATGAACCAGCATTCAGAAGTTTACGGTCCTTCAGGTATGGTTTTAGTGGTGGGTCACTATAGACAGAGTGAAGCTCTACCAGTTCCTGATTCTTCCGATCCAGACCCTCCTCAAGGAAGGGACCAATTAATTTTAAAACTCACTTGAATGAAAGCATGGCTGGTTGTGGGGCTTGGTATAAAGTTCGTATTCCACCCCTACCTATGAATATGATGATCTTGAATTGGCACCGTGTGTTTAATTCTAACCAATTTCGACAGAATACTGTTGTCTTTGTAATAAATTAACCTAGCAACAAATGCTAGAAAATAAAAACTACCATTCTGTTTCTTTCTTTTGCTTTTTGTGGAAAAAAAAAAAGGGGCCATAAAGAGGATAAAGAGAAATAGCAAAGGAGCAGCAAAGAGGAAAATCAAAAGAACGTGGCATCCTTGAGGCGAAATGTGTCAATGAAGAGGGAGTAATTGACTGCAGTGAATGTTGCAGATGGGTCCTGTAAGATGGGGACTGAGACCTGACCACTGAATTTAGTAAAATGGGGGTCATTGGTGATCTTGAGGAGCAGTTTGGATGGAGTGGTTGTTAGGGGTAAGTTCAAGACAGACCAGGAGGAAAGGAACTGGGGTGAAAAGAAACAAATGAAAAATCGGATAACTGTAAGCAGCACGACAGGGCTGGGAAAGATACCTAGAGGTAAAAATGCCTTCCCCTGGGTCCTTGAGCTCCCATCAAGGAGGCAGCCACTTATTTATGTATGTATATTTATGTATAGTTGCAAATCAAGTCAGCATGCAGCTGGCAGTGTTGAGCTAGGTCATTAAGAAATCTTCCCCATTAAAAGAGATCCAAATGGGGTCTACAGAGTTTGTTAAGGGACTCCTTATTTATTTTGAAAATATTGCTATTTGAAACATGGGCTCTTTCTCACAATGATGAGCTAAATTATTTTCCTTTGTAAATAAGGTCTAGCATATTAATACTTTACCCTTAGTTAAGCCAGGTGATAAGGAGACCAAGTCAGTCATGGGGGTATTTTCTTTGGAGGATTTCAGCTTCTGTGGTTTAGGTAATAGAATTTGTTTCCTCTACCTAGGCCTGGGGCCCAGAAAACTGAGCCCAAATGAAGTAAATCTGCATCTTTATTTCCCATTTGAGCTGCTTAATGACTGCATTCATCAGGGGGCAGGATGAGGACATATTTGAAAATTAAAGGGTTATCGCTGTAGAAAGCAATGAGAATGCTGTGTGAAGCACAAGTACGTATTAGGAAAAATGTAATGCTTTAAAGGCACAGACCTGTCTGAAAACAACCCAGAAGCCTGGGCATCATTTTCTCTCTCACCCGCTCTATCTAGTCAGTCTCCTACTCCCCTCTGTTCCTCACTACGGTTATCACTCCAGTCTGAGTGATTCTGCTCCCCCCTGGCCTTTTCTGTCCTGGGTCACAGCCACAGATACACCATTGGTCTCTCAGCTTCTGGGTTTGCTCCAAACCATTCTCCATATTGTTCAAGAGTGTTCTTTCTAAAATGCAAAATGATCATGCATCATTCTTGCTTAATACCTTTTAGTGGCTCCTTGTTGTTATCAAGCCTAAGCTTCTTAACATAGCTTATAAGACATTTAATCATCTGGTTCAAGTTCAACTATGCCCCACTTTCTGTCCTCACAACTGAAGATCCAGTGACCAAAACCACCAAAATCTCCAGAATTATCTTATCCCCATACTTTAAGTCTTTGCATGAGGAGGCTCCAATGAGTAAGAGAAGAAGGCACAAAATCAACTGAACAAGACTAAACAGAGAATTAAATCTTCATGCTCCCTTAAAATAAAAAAGGAAGGGAGATCCTTTGTTTCAGTATTCATTATGTTCAAATTATGCTAGATGTTTCTATTTCTGCTAGTGTAACACAGGTGTATACCAATGCTGAACATAAATCATTTGTTGGTTTCTTTTCGACTCGGCTTTGAGAAGTCTCCTGGCTCAGTCTTTGGCCCTGTGTTTACATTCCACTCATTACACTACACACCCACTTTACATGCTTTCCCTTGTTTGTCTTTTCCATTCCCCAGTCTTTATATACTGCCTATATATTTTTTTTTTACAGCAATTATACTTTTATTTTTTTTGTGTGTGTGTGTGTGTGTGTGTGTGTGTTTTTTGTTTTTGTTTTTTTATTTTTTAATATATGAAATTTACTGTCAAATTGGTTTCCATACAACACCCAGTGCTCATCCCAAAAGGTGCCCTCCTCAATACCCATCACCCACCCTGCCCTCCCTCCCACCCTGCCCTCCCTCCCACCCCCCATCAACCCTCAATTTGTTCTCAGTTTTTAACAGTCTCTTATGCTTTGGCTCTCTCCCACTCTAACCTCTTTTTTTTTTTTTTTTTTCCTTCCCCTCCCCCATGGGTTCCTGTTATGTTTCTCAGGATCCACATAAGAGTGAAACCATATGGTATCTGTCTTTCTCTGTATGGCTTATTTCACTTAGCATCACACTCTCCAGTTCCATCCATGTTGCTACAAAAGGCCATATTTCATTTTTTCTCATTGCCACGTAGTATTCCATTGTGTATATAAACCACAATTTCTTTATCCTATACTGCCTATATTTTGAAGTCTCAAAGATTGACATCTCCAGCCCAGGCACCTCTTCTGAGATCAGATTTCTATCCAGAGATGACCAAAGGGTCTGCAGCAATCTCAGAATTTTACCTAAAGCTGAACTCTGATCTTCACTCTACCAAAATCTCTTCTGCTAGTTTTCCCCACCTCAATAAATGTCACCTTCCATTGCTGAAGTCAGAGACCTGGAAATTTACCTCTTTTTAGTTACTGAGAAAACCTACTAATATACCAGGCATTGTCTGAAATGTTTATATTTGATAACCTGTTCAATCCTTTTAACAAATGTGTTAGGTAGCTACTATTATTATCATCCACTTTATAGATGAGGAAACCAAGCCACAGAAAGGTGAAGTAATTTGCCCAAGGTCACACAGTTTACTAATGGTGGAATTGGGATTTAAACTTAGACGATCTGTCTTAAGAGTCAATGTGCTTAACCTGTACACCAACTGTTACTCTTGGCACCTTCCTCTGATTCACCCCTACATCCAACTTATCAGAAGTGCAATTAGTTATACCTCCAAAAATGTCCTGAATCCATATACCTCTTTCCATCACAGTTGCCACCACCCTAGGCTTTGGCTGAGACTGTCAAAATAATGCCTTGGAGATCCAATTCCACTCTTGTCTACTCTGCCACAGCTGGCCACCCCAACTTTCTTCCCCAAGAAGCCAGGTCTTAGATTAAATGTTTTGTCTTGTTTTTTTTTTTTTTTTTTTTCCTGAGAAGCCTTCTTTGACCTCCATACTTGAATCTCATCACCCCGATAATTCCTTCTCAAATCACCCTATTCTTTTCTATTACCGTAAATTTCAGAATTGAAATTCACATTTGTGTCTGTTTTTTAAAGTAAGTACCATGAAAACAAGGATTTGTTTTATCTTCCACTGTCTACCCTGTACTTAGCACAGAGCCTGGCCCTTAGTAGGCAGTTAGTAGTATTTGTGAATGGGTGGATGGATGAGTGACTAATATTAAGAAGTGATAATATTATTATTTTATGTGTTATAACGAAAGTACAATTTCACTTCTTAATAATAGGCTAACGGGAAGAGGCCGTATGAATTAGTGAAAAATACACAGTGTTTGGGTTTTTAAAAAATAAAATGCAGTTTTACTCTTTCAATGAAGGACATTGTATAATTCTAGTAAGCGTGCTACCCATTGCTTCCACCCCTGCATTCTTTTCTAAGACATCCTATTCCTACCCTCATACCCCTAACTCAGCTCATTGGACCAGAAACTGACTCAAGATTCTCCCTGTTCAGAATTTAGAACCAGAAAACTTTAAGTTAGAACTACGTTCATTTACCCTTCAAATATTTATTGAATGTCTAGAATGAACTGATGGTTGGCGATATAATGAACAAGACACATCTCTCCTGAAGGCATTTATAATTCAGTGGAAAGAACTGATGACTAAATCTGCTACTGCAATTCAGTGTATTAATCGCTATGATATGGGAACCACCAAGGAACACACAGGAGAGGTACTTTATGCAGTCTTAGGAAGGCAGGAAAACCTTCCTAGCAGAAGTGATGTCTTGGCCCAAAAAAAGCTTAATAGATTGAGGAGACAGTAGGGGTGAGGGGAAAGGGTGTTCTACGCACAGGGAACAGGAAATGCAGGTATAGTACATTCCATCTGTGTGCATGGGTAGGGGATATTACGCTAGGTGAATTACGCTAGGTGAATCGAGTCTCCATCATGAAGGCCCTTGTCAGCCTTCAGAGTTTGAACTTCATCCTGAGGGCAGTGAGAGGCCTGCACACGGGGTTTTAACAGAGGGATGATGCGTTCAGATTTGTACTCTAGAAAGGTCCCAGTGGTCTCAGTGAGGGGAACATCCTGGAAACAGAAGGACCAGTTAATAGATTGTTCCAGAAAACCAGACAGGAAATGATAAGGGCAGGGATAAGTTGGCAAATGTGGGAAGAACAGAGTGGATGACGAAAGTGATATTTAGGATCATGATGGGTGAGGGATTACCGAATGAAGGACAAGTGCAGGTTTAAGGCTGAAGCTAGCAGTAGATTGTGAGGTCACCTGCTGAGACAGGAGGCACATGAGGGAGCCTAAGGAAGAGGTCAGGGCTGAAGACCCAAATGTAAGCCTTTTCTCCCTAGAATTAAGGTAAGCTTTTGGGGTTGAGATTACCCAGTGAGCTGTGAAGCATGAGAAAAGAAGAGGTCCACGGATGGAATCCTAAGTAACTCCACCATTTAAGTAGGTAGTAAGGAAGAAGAGTCAACAAAAAGGATTTGAGAAGATGTGTCCTAACAGCCATTTGGAATCCCAAGGAAGAGTGATGTCAGGGAAACCAGTGGATAAGACCCTTTCCAGAAGGGTCTAACGACTGTCAGTGCTTCAACCAAAAGACCAAAACACAGAGAACTTCAAAGTAACGAATTGCCTGGGCTATCTAACACATATGAACATTTCTCTCACTGAAGTAAACGTTATTCTTAACTATCTTATTTACAGTATTCATCTGTTTGTCCTTAAGAATGCTAAGATAAGCTTCCTTGTAGTCCCCTAGCCTAAAACCTTAGAAATTCTCTAAGAGTGGAGTCTGGATTCATGAGGGTTTTCTGAATTTGGTCTTCAAATGTTATTACGCATCGGTTCGAGAAGTACACTTGAATGTCAGAGTTGAGCAGTGGAAAAAAGGAGACATAAGGAAAATTTATTTTAAAAATGTTTTTCAACTTTAAGAAAAGCATCTAGCAACTCACTAAGTTTAGCATTTCATGTGTGTTTATGACCTGTCAAAAAGTGCCAGAAATTTACTTGTGAGCAAGAAGAAAAAGATGTTGCCTGTTTGTCATCTGTTAGAGTGTCCAAATTCTGAAGGCCACTTTGCAACCAAAAAACTTTCCTTCATCAGTGGACATATGTCGAAGAAGAGAAACATTAGTAATAGGATCCAGGCCATGTAATGTTCATTAAACAATTAGATGCTGATGCCAGTGGGTAATCGCTTTTTTCCATTTTATTTTCAACAGTTTGAGTGTTCCTGAGAGACTTCATGGGACTGGATCTGGTATTTTCATCAGAATTTTAGTGTATTTGCAGTATTGGTAACATCTCCCTCTCCCTCCTGCTTTCACTAAGCAATAGACTCTCCAGGGTCTGATTTGTGTTCTTTCTTCTGAATGTTTAGTCAATTTAATATACACAGTGGACATATTCTGGGGGAAAAAATGCTAGGCTTCTCAGCAGAGTCATTTTAAAGATTAGGTGTTGTTTAAAAACAAAGGCATACCATTCATCACAATTACAAGGCAGAAAATACAGTGCTCTGCTCTGCATGATTAGAACTTTTCTTTAAGGACTCTTGTTTTTTGACCTTACAAGTACTCAACTTCTCTGCAGATGATTTTGTGACCTCCCTCTGAAGTTTCAGGTCCTGGAAACACTCAGCATGGTTTACTGAATGCTTTCCATTTAAAACCATTTCACTGAATGACTACTGGAATGGAAAAGAAAGCACAATACGAAGGCAGTCGTGGTCAAGGCTACCCATTCTGGGGTTCAGGACAAAAGGTCTGAGTCTTGCCAAATGCCTGGCCAGAGCACCAGCCAGCCTCTTCCCTCCAGAGGGAACCCAAAGGGGCACTGATGGGGGAGTTGGCATGGATCCCAGTCCAGAAGCTCAAAGTTTAGGAATAACTGCCTTATTTTTCTAGAATAACTTATTTTCTAATGCCAAGGTCTCATTTCTCCTAACAGAAAAAAAAAAAAAAAAAAAAAAAAAAAAAAAAAAAAAAAAAAAAAAAAGGATGCATAACCTCAATCCTCCCTGGGGTCCCCTCCCTGTGGCTATTTATGCCAGTATTTCTGGAGCTCAGGCAGAGCCAAGGCCTGTGGGGTGGGGCCCACCTGGTCCTCACTTCCCTGTCTACACAACTGATCTCCAACCTAGCCTTGTCCTGGCCCAGCCTGCAGGGCCCCCTCAGGCTCAACCACTTTCCCTCCCCACTCCTGCACCTCACTCTGAAGCATCTTTGCCTGGTCGCCTTTGCACCATAATCCTGTCACTTCCACCTTCACCTCCTCCTCGCTGAACAGAGTATCTTCCCAGTTTGGAGAAATCACTTCTTTCCTTCCCAGTTTCTCTAGGACAGTCTCTCTCTGTCTCTGTCTCTGTCTCTGTCTCTCTGTGTGTGTGTGTGTGTGTGTGTGTGTGTGTGTGTTCTTTTTAATTGAATCCTCATCTACTAAGGGATTAGGCTTTGTCTTCAACCCTTGGAAGGCAGGTCTTTGCCTTGTGTCCTGCCACAAACCTCCTGTGAGGTAGCATTGCAGAGTCAGCTATTATCTGCTTGAATGCAAAGAAAGAAAAGGAAGAGAAATGGATGAAATCATGACAGATAGCTCAAAATCTTATCTAGCCTGAACACACACCTCCCTGACTTGCTGTCCCGAGACCTGAACACCCAGTGTTTGTTAGGAAATACCACCTTCCACCCTCTAACTACATTTACTGATTTTCAGGGACCCACAAGCCTATGGCTTCACATACAGACACACACACCAATTATGGGGAAGGACTGGGACTTTCCTGTAACTGGTGAAGGAGCCCTGGCTCAATGAGCTGAGCATAACAGTCACCCAAGGGAACCACTCTGATGCAGCCCAGGTACTTCTATGCCCTGGATGGGAGGACAGTATAGAGAAAGGGAACCAGAGCCCCAGCGTGGCCCAGGCAAGGCTGCTAGTAGTCTGCATCTCCCCACCCCACCAGAAATAGGCAAAATGAAATGCACAAAAAAGCAGGGCACAGAAGGTGGAGTCCTTCCCCCTCTGCTATAGAGAAGCCTGGGTGGGTAAGCGGGTGTCACAGAGACACCAAGGGCCCCAGAACCAACTGGAGAAATGAGGGTAGATGGCCCAAAGTCTATCAGAGGTCACAGGAGCTTTGGCTGGTCACGGGATGTTATGGTCTGCATCACTTGGCTGATCAAGCACCCAGCAGAGAGGAGCAAGACAGGAGGGGCAAGCAGCAGCCGGTATGTGGGCTACAGCTTGGATATTCCCAGAGGCACAGAGGAAGGGCTAAAGGAGAAAGTTCTGTCATTCCGCGGGCAGGAACAGGCTGGGGAGGTGGCTGTTTTATCAGAATTAAGGACGAGATGTTACAGAACCTTAGCAAGAACCCGTAAGCTAGGAGGAGCCGAGGCAGTTACAGATGTCCACCTGTCTCTATGTCAGAATTTTAATCCATGCACCACAGAATAAGATGAACCTTCCACCTAGGTGGACCTAGGTTTACATTTCAGGTTATTTCTTAGCTATCGAGTTCTTTGCAAACTACATGATCTCTTTCGCCTCATCTGCAATTGGACATAACAGGTTTTTTTTTTTTTTTTTAATGTTTACTTATTTTTGAGGGGGTGGAGGGGCAGAGACAGGGGGATAGAGGATCGGAAGTGGGCTCTGTGCTGACAGCAGAATCAGGGTTCAAACTCATGAATCGTGAGACCCTGACCTGAGGCAGAGTCAGAAGCTTAACCAACTGAGCCAGCCAGGCACCCCTGGACATAACAGCTTTTGAAAGTACTAGCATATTACCTGCTGTACAATAAGGACCAAATCAATGGGAGTTGCTACTATGGCGGTTTTTGTTACCATTATTATTATTATTATCATCACTATTATCACCTAATCCCTTCATTTCACTAGTGAAAAACCAGGGCAGGAAACTAGAAGGTTGCAGACTCTTTGGATTTTTGCATTTCAGAGCCTCCATTAGGCCAGCTAAGAGAAGAGGGAACATAATCCAGCGTCCAATGGGTGACTTCTGTGAGACCCTGGACGTGTGGTCACTCTTTGTTCACTCATCAAAGTCACATACATAGGTTGTCATAATTTCTCTGGAGGTATTGGGACTGAGTATGCAAAAATGATGGCATTTGCTGAACCTAAGCTGTGAACAGCTGTGCTGGGTTAGAAATAGCTTTTCAAACGATGACTTTCTTTGCCAAGTCAAAGACACAGCTCTCCATGGGCTTGGAACCACAGAAACATCTAAGAGAAGAGGTCTCTTTTTCAGGGGGACACCGAGCAATCTTTCACCTTCAAAACAGGGAAATGGCCAGTTTCTAGAGCACATTCTTTGGCCTGTTTTGGAACAAAGACACAAGTAAAGATTCAGAGGAAAGAGAAGCCTCAGCAACTTATTAGGATGAAACAGGTTCATCAAATCAAAATCCCAGCAGGAACTGTAAGTTATAGAACTTCCAAAGCCTCTGGCTCCCACATCCTCTGTTGCCTGTTGTCAAGAGCATTTGTGGTCATAATAGCCAAGTCTATGTCCCCAAAACCCCAGCCAACTAAAGAAAGCAATGCATTTGGTGGAAAAGTCATAAAAATAAAGACATCCTAATAAAGTGGTTGGACTATTCTCACTGCATTGGACCAGAAAAAGGGAATGATGGAAAGATCCTGTCACCATCTATGATCTACTTGCCATAAAATCATAAATCATAGAATGTTGGCAATGGAAGAACTGTAAAGGTACACATCACAATCCTTTCCCCCTGCCCAAAGGCTTAAAGCTAACATAAGACATCTTCAGGACTAGAACCCTGGCTCCCAGCTCACAGATAGGGTCCTTTCCACCAACCAGGCACATGTCTCAGAGGTGCCAAGAGCACACCTCTTCAGAAAGTAAGCACATTAATGAAGAAGTGCCATTTAAATACATACATACATATATATATATATATATATATATATATATATATATACACACAGCATCTAAGGACCAGGGACAAGAATAACACTGCATGTTGAATTCAAAGGGACCAGGAGACCAAGAAGAATATAGGCTGCCTCCAGCTTTGATCAGTCTGCATTTCAAGTTCATTTCCAAGTCATTTGTTTGGAAACCCTATATACTTCCAGAGAAAAGCAATGGTATAACTGGTTAAATTCCCAGGTCAATCTAGACAAGCTAATTTAACACCTAACTTTACCTGAAGCACCTGACAATTTCTGACATTCCAGCTGTTAAAAGACAGGATTTATAAGTTTGTTTCATTCATAGGGAAAAAAAACATTCCAGGCCCAGAAGGCAGCAACCTGTCTTCCTCTTTTTCCCAGGCTAGTGGTTTCTCTTGCAGTTGCTGGGACTCCAGGGTCCTGGGGTCAGGAGAAGAGGCAGGAACTCTCCCCCAAGGCCTGGGAAGTTGCTAACTTCTGGCTCTCAAACCTGGTACTTGGAAAGTGCTCATCATTGGCAAAGGTCTCACTGGTCTAAGATGAAATACAACATGTAAATCCAGTGCAGGAAGTTTCTCACAAAGCAAAGTGTACTCAACTTAAAGAACCACCCTTATCCTTGAGATGAGTTTTCTTGCCTTTTGGTGCTAAATTATTATTATTATTATTATTTTTTTTTTTTTGGAAATGATTGTACATGTTTTCTGAATGTTCTTTCTTGGAAAAAGAACATATTAGCCAGTCCTATGTTGTCAGTCCCTAGAACTTCATTCTATTGTTTTGGGAATTCCAATTCTGAGAACCACTGCTCAATGCCTTCCCACTTCTCTGGGTTGTAGGCGAAGGCTTTTTGCTGTAGTGTTCATTCCTCAGGGCTTTGGGAGGGGTGAACCAAAGGTGGAATAGAAGACCAGATGGGAAATGGGGGTCCCTAGTCTTTTACCATTGATGTCTGGGAGCACATGGCTCACTCATGAATTAAATATTCCAAAGGAATATTTTTGTAATGGTTTAGAAGAAAAGTTCTGGGTGACCCAAGGTCACCTCTCTCAAAGTTTATTAATTAGGACTCATTAGAAATGTATGATATTTCAGAGAGACTAATCATTCAGTTAGGAGCTACTACCTCCTGAGGTGTGTGGAGGGAAAGGGGAAGTGACAAAGCAAATCAAACAACAAGTTTACAGGGAAACATTTTATCTCCCTAGGAATATGATCTTTAAAATAATGTTAAAATATTAATTTTCATTAAAAACAAATATTTTGGAGACAGATCTGGGTAGATCTTGTTTTGCACTCTGTTGTTTGTTATTCTGGTTTTTTAAGTAATTTTTTAAAAATTTATTTATTTTGAGAGAGACAGAGAGAGTGCAAGTAGGGGAGGGGCAGAGAGAGACAGAGAAACAGAGAGAGAGAGAAAGAGAAAGAGAGAGAGAGAGAGAGAGAGAGAGAGAGAGAGAATCCCAAGCAGGCTCTGCAGGGGCTTGACGTCATGAAGATCATAACCTGATGTGAGATCATGACCTGAGCTGAAATCAAGAGATGCTTAACCGACTGAGTCACCCAGGTGCCCCTATGTTATTCTGTTCTTGAAAGCAAAACAAAACAAAAAACAAAAACCATATTCCTATCCTGTCACCACCTCCTTCCTGTGTTCTAGGAAATCTCTCTTAAACTGCCTTTTATACCTCTTCTTTCATGGATGCTGCCATGACCTCCTGCTCTGAGCATGGCTTCCAGACTTAAAAAAAAATCACAGAATAAGATTTCAAGCAAAATCTATATGGAAATCCAATTTATAAACAAAAGAGAGTTGAAGCAAGGTTGGGGCCTGGATCCCTGCTACTTAAATCCCTGCCTCCACCATTAATTCATTTATTTATTCAATAAATAGGAATTCAATAAATACTAACAAATACCACTGGCCTAGTGTGTCAACTTAATTTCTTGACTGGGCCTCCTGGTTCTTGTCACATGTCTCCACCATCTATCGTCCATCCTGGTAGCAGAAATAATTTTCCAAAACAGATCTGATCCTATCACTACTACCCTTTTCAGAAACCTTCCAGGGTTTCCTCATTGTCTTCTGATTGGCATTCCATCTCCTTAGGCCCTTTAAAGTTGGGCTTCAATCTGCTTTTCCCTCCTTGTCCTCTGTATGCTACAATCCATCTCTGTGAGACACTCCCCAACACACTGTGGACATTCATGCCCACTTGCCTTTGATGGTGTTGCTCTGTCTGCCTGGCCTGCCCTATTTCCTCCTTCCCACTGTGACATTTTACTATTTTTATGTGAATATCACCTCCACAGTTCAGCCTACCCTGAATGCCACAGCTCTCCTCCCTCAAAATCTGTATTGATAGTTAGGTGCCCCGTGTCTGCCTACCCAGCTGTTGCTCAAAGGCAAGCATCTTATTTTTATTCATCTTGATATCTGCAGGATCTAATGTTACCAATGTGCAGTTGGTTAGAAACAGCACACTGATTTTATTTCACAGGCCAATTCCTATTGATTGGTAATGATTTCCTGCAATTTTGACGAAGATGCTGCCTCATGTAGATTCCATGGTGAAGTACTTGATTGGCAAGCAATGTCTGCCACGGGCCAGGGTGCAAGGAGTGAAGGCATCTGGCCTCCTGGGTGTAAATGCACAATAAACGTTTGCCAGTGAATAGATGAGTGGATAGAAATGTAGGCTTTTTCCTAGTTCAAACAAACTTTCCCTTCAGTCCAGTGAGCTTTTGCAGTGATTCATCTCCTTGAGTGAGGAGGGTCTTCAACCTTGAACTCAAATTGATGTTCTAGCATATCTAGGTCTGTCTTTGAGCTACAAGGCAGCCCGGTGCTGGTGGCATTTCATGTGAGGTGGTTTGCAGAAGGGCTTCTGCTACTGGCCCCATAGGCAAGGCAGGTAGGAGAGCTTATGGAGGATGAGAAGAGGGAGGGGACGGAAAGGGTGGTGTGATGCCTCGATTTTCTGGGGTCAGCTGCCGCTGAGCCTTTACCGAGAAAAAGGCTCCAGACAGAAGCTGAAAGAGTTGATTTCGTTAAAGTCTCAGTGAGACATGGGAGTGCACGTGGAAGAAATACTTCAGTCCAAGTAGCAAAGCGAGACACAGAGTCAGAGAATGGGCCAATCATCCCTCCCAAGAGGAACAGACACTGTTCAGTACAAGGTAGGGTCCAGCCAGATGTATATGGGCATGTGCATCACCCCCCCCCACCTGGACCCCCCCTCACCCCAGCAGATTCAGCAGGGGGCCGCTGATGCCCAGGGGTCCCAGCAGAATGTGTTCACCCACAGCAGAATGAGAGTGATTCCCAGCAGCCTGGGCAGTTGCACCACTTGTGGGAGAGGTCTTGTTAGCGAAGAGTGAGTTGCCTCTGGGGAATGTCCATATTATTTGTGGGATACCCATTTAGAGCAAGGTGGGGATGAACAAGAGCCTGTGTAATCCAAGTCAGAATGGTACCTTTCGAACCCTTTGTTCCTATATTCTGATACAATCTGAGGCACCAATTGGGTCACAGAGGCTTTAAGAAAACAGTTTCTGAGGGGCGCCTGGGTGGCTCAGTTGGTTAAGTGTCCAACTCTTGATTTTGGCTCATGTCATGACCTCACAGTTTGTGGGATGAGCCCCGAGTTGGGCTCCACATTGATAGCTTGGGACCTGCTTGGGATTCTCTCTTTCTCTCTCTCTCTCTCTCTCTCTCTCTCTGCCCCTCCCCTAAGCACGTGCTCTCTGTCAAAAGAAAGAAAGAAAGAAAGAAAGAAAGAAAGAAAGAGAAAAGAAAACAGTTTCTGAGAAAGACCTTAGTTGTTGAGAAACTGTCAGGACTGAAATGCTGCCCTTTCCCAGAGACCCGTGTTGGTATCATTCTGAAAATGCTCTACAGTGGGGGCATTTTGACTAGAGTTAGCTCATTATGGAATCTGACCTAACACAGAGAACTGGAGTCCTGGGCCAGCCACGCACCTTGCCGAGGCCTCTCCTTCTGTGTTAGCAGATTTATGCTTCTCAGGCTACTTGTTCCCTCACTCGGTTTGTGGGCAGGGGATGGGGTGCGGATGAGAGGACCATCCTGCAGTGGTAACTTCTGCAATGGAATATGGTTTGGGGATCTTTGGGGAAATTGGGGTGGCCTATGTTCATTCCTTATGTGCCTCAGTTGGCTGTGGCCCATAGCATCTGCCTTGTCATCCAGCTAAGAGCTGTTTGACATTTGAGATAAGGAAGGCTTCAGAGCACCCTGGTGGGTTAGAAGAGCATTAGCACTTCCTTAATTGGTGAGATACGCCTGTGTTTTAAAGCCCTGTCCCCTGGGGCCTGTCCCTGACGTTAGAACCATTATATCAGGGTCCTCCCAACTACATAGGGGTGGAGTGGGGGGCAGGGTACAGTTTCCTCCATTAGTGTGCCACGGGCAAAAATTCAGTGCCTCACAGGTCTGCTCGTTAAGCCATGATCTTGAACCATCTGTTTCCAATGTTTTCCCAGGTTGCAAACTTAATCCAGGGAAGATGGAGAGTTTTGCAAACTCTGCAGCTATTAGTTTCCCTGCTAATCACACTTCAGGGTAGTGGGACGCTTCTCTAATGGTAAACTCTTGTTAAGCTTAAGTCACTTAAAATGTATGACATCAGCAATGTTCAGAGGATACATATTACAGCTGACCAAGCAGAAAGTCCTCTGGAAACCTCTTTGCCTCTGCTGTTATTCCATTGTCCAATTCTCCCTTCGCAAAGAAAGAATTTACCCTTCAGGAAGGATGGTCTGGAAATTTTCTCTGTCTCTCATCAGTGATTTCACCAGATGCACTTCTTGCCTCCTGCCTGCTGAATGGCAGGAGGTACATATTTTACGTGCATTTGAGGGTGCCAAGGATGGTCTTGGATGCTTTGAGTGTATGTAAATGGCAGGGCCTACCCCCTCATTCTGTGTGGGGAGAGCTGTCTTAGGATGCTCTTATCACTGCTTTCACTTGCATGCTGCCTCCTGCTGTCCTACAAGTACCTTTTTAGGGTGGTGTCAGGGAGGGAATTTGATCACAACTTTCTGGGTAATGAGATTGAACTGCTTTATATTTATTGGCCATTTGCACATCACCTTCTGTATACTGCCTGTTCAGATCTTGACTATCTTTCTACTGGTTTGTGTCTTTCAGAGACTGCCTCTTGAACAAAAGTCAGAAAACCAAAGCTTACTGGCTGGCCGCCCATTTTCATAAATAAGGTTTAATTAGAACATGCACATTAGCTTATGAATGAATGTCTGTGGCTGCTTCTATGCCTCTAGGGCAGGGTTATGTACTGCAGTAAAGGATGAATGGTCTAAAATATTAACTATCTAGCCCTTTACAGAAAAAGTTTATAGATGCCTGACTCAGTGGTTGGACTCCATCTAGTAACAGAACAATACAAATTGTAATCACAAGGAGACAGGACTTTACACTCCCATCAGACTGTCATAAAGTATAAAGTGAGAAAAGGAAGAAACACACATAGTAACAAAGACACATACATGTACAAGTATGTTCACTGTAGATTGTCAGAATTTTAAATTTGGGTTGTTTTTCAGCAGGAAAAGAAGATACAAATTTTGCTATATGCATACTTTTTTTTGAGATATAATGGAGTTATGAACCTTCAAAACATAAGGCTGAGCAAAAAAAAAAAAAAAGACACTTTGCAGAATGATATAAATGACAACAGCACATTATTTATATAAAATTGAAAATATGCAAACTTAATCTGCTATTGTGGATGAAAGATCAGGAACTAGACCAGTTTACAAGGGCTGGTCCAGGCTGGTGGGTGGAGAGCAAGGCTGGGATGACACACGTGTTGGTTTACACTCAAGGTTGTATGGGGGTAACAGGGGAGTCCTCTCCCCAGGCTCTCAAGGACGTGGTCTTCACAGCCATCAAAGAGTGAGGGAACCTCTGGGCCCACTGCCGTTAATGCCCTTTTAATCTGGGGGTCAGTGTATTGTCATACAGAGATTTCTTGCCCCACCACACTTACAAACGCCCACGTTTTATTTATTTGCTGAAGCAGCAGGTCTCTTCAAGTTCCTGGTTCAATGGACTGACCATATATATAGGATAAGTACATGTAAAGCACATAAATACTGACTTCAGGAGTGCGGTCACCTTTGGTGAGGAACAAGAGAGAAGGGGATCAAGAAGATGCCCTATGCTAACTAAACTTATTGTGGTCATCGTGTCACAATATATGCAAGCCAAACCCTCACGCTCTATGCCTTCAAATCATGCAGCAGTGTGTGTCATTCTTTCTCAATAAAACTGGAAACAAGATGACATCCTAGCGGATGTAACGTGTCTCTTTCTTTCTAATGTTTTCTTTCTTTCTAGCAGAGAGAGCCAGTGTGACAAAATGTTATAATGTGATTCGGCTGGGAGAGGGCAAGATGTGAACCTACAGGGTGGAACGAAGTTGGGGGACAGAGGAGAACCAGAGCTTCCCGGTGAAAAAGGAGAAAAATCTCTTGAGGGAGAAGGGGCCGGTCAGAACTGGCATCCAATCAAGGCTAATACGCCTACTGTTCTATATTCAGTGAATATTTTTTTGAATGAACAAATTGAACACATTCTTTCTGAGCATTATGTGCTAGGCACTGTGGGTGGGGTACTTAGTTCCTGCCTTGGAGGCACTTACAATCCAGCGAGAGAGTGTATGCCATGACTGATGCTCCTGCAAAGCAGGGTGGGAACCCCACAATACAAGCAGTAGCAAATCGCTGCAGGGAGCACTAGGGAAGAGACAGCAGTCTGGCGAGAGGAGGATGGGTGCAGCAAGGAGTGTGAACAAGAAAGTATTTCTAAAGGAGGAGCTGAAGGGAGGCTGGGAAGCACAGCTGGAGGGGGGGGGCAGGGACGGGGAGGGGGGGGGGGGGGGGGAAGGGGGGGAGAGGGAGGGGGAGGGAGAGATCTCATTGAATAGAAATCAGGGTCAGATAAAGGGGCTGGGAAGGCTGTGGCTGCTATTCTAATCTTTCCACCCTTGCACAGGTGTGGGAAGCTACTAAAGGTTGGAAAGGGCAGTGTGACCTGATCTACCCTCATAAATATCTCCTAAAATGGGATAGAAGGAGGCAGAGAGGCCTTGTAGAAGGCCGTTGACACATGTCCAGGTGCAAAATGACATGGAACTGACTTAAAGAGTGGGTCTGGGAGTGGAGACGCAGGGACAAGCAAGGACCCTGTGGAGGTGAGGGGAGCAGGGATGTCACCATCACCCTGAAAAGTATCACTTCCTGGAGTACTAGCCATCATGGCAGCTGGACTCCCACAATACAGCATTGGGCAGAGGGTGAGGGCCACACACCCAGAGGATGTGTCTCTGGGTGCTGAGATAGTGTTTTCCTTTATACTATAACCCTCTCAAGCCTCCCCTCAGCCCCAGATCTGGTGTAGAGCTATTTTCTTAGTAGGTATTTAGCAACTCACACCCCCAAAACATCAAGAAGACAATGGATTATATCAGAGACACTAAAGATTCTTCTTAGCTTTTAGCACCTGCGGTGCAGAGAAGTTTCCAGAGCTATGGGGCCACCATCACCCAGTCACAGAGGGGAAGGGGTCCTGTGTCCTGCATGCTGCCTCAGTTACCAAAGACACACAGACAGCCTGGGGGAGTCTGAAGAGCCTGGAGAGGGACCAAGGGGACGTGAGCTCTCTGTCTAGCTCTGTTCTCTTCTGCTGTGTGACTTCTGGCAAGACTTGCCCTGGTCCTCAGTTTCTTCATGAAATAAAGCAGCGCAGTCAGATAAATCCTTTGCCAAGTTGCTTTGGTTGTAAGCAACAAAAGTTGATTTTAGCAAACTTAAGCAAAAACAAAGAAGAAAGGAAAGAAAGGAAGGGGGGAGGGAGGGAGAGAGAGAGGGAGGGAGGGAAGGAAGGAAGGAAGGAAGGAAGTGAGGGAGGGAGGGAAGGAAAAGAAGGAAAAATAAAGGAAAATCTATTATGGGGATATCTAATAGCTTACAGAATTGAAGCAAAGACTAGAGAACTAGGATTGAAACCTGTCCTGGATAGGAACCAGGACAGCTTCAGGGGCTAGTTGGCAAGATTTAATCAGTGGCCTTGTCAGGCAGTAGTGGTGGGGTCCTTTTCGAATGCCTGAGTTCTGACGGCCTCCCCCTTCCTTATTTCACTTGTTAATATTCAGTCTAACTAGCTTCACTCAGATCACTGCCCACCCCTCGGGGAAGGCAGATAAGGGCGTACTGACACATTTTTAACCAAGCCACACACTGTGGGGGAAACAGTTCCATAAAGAAAATTGAGGTGTTGTAACCCCAAGACATAAAATGGATGCCAACTGGCCAAAAGTGATTTTTCAAGTTTAAGATTTCCATGGAGCTCTAAGATTCAATAACCTGTAGCATGCAGTGGGGCATGGATCATGAATGGAACCTCAGAAATGTGGGGCCACAGACATCTTCCCCTCTCCAATGGGCTGGAGGGGTGGTGAATGATGAGGGTAGGTAGGAGTACACAGAGGGCTACAAGAGGAATGGCCACAGTGTAGGGGCTTCTAGGGGCTCTTCTCTGCTTCTCCCGAAGGCACCTTTCTTTAATCAAGGTCTGCAGCCTCCCTGGCGGCATTGTGGCCTTGTGAAATTGCTTACTGGATCCCTCTTCTTCCGAGATCAGAGGATTAGAGGTAACTCCAGAAAGTTTCCATGAAGTCCATGCATCTGACAGCCTAGACTAGGCTTTATGGGGAAAGAAGGCCAAGGAGCTAATGTTTTCAGAGGACTCTGGGAGCGGTTCCCCCAGAAAATTTTTTCAAAATCTGGAAAAAAGTGTTTAAAAAAATAATGAAAATTGGAGCCTATGACACATCAAGAAGTGGAAGCTGAGTTCTTGCGAGGACAACCCTGAAATCCAGAATTATTCGTTGTGAAAGGAAGCGCCTTTGTAAAAGGTTTCCAAAGGAGCTTCAAGGCCAGGACTGAAACACAGGTTGTGGTGCCAGGCACAGCTGGGGACATGGAAAGGGTCATTTTAGTCACCACGTGTCACTTTATCCAGGGCTACAGTCCCATAGCCATGAGGCAGGGCAGTACCATAACCTGAGTCCCGTCAAACTGTTTCTGAGGGGGCTCTGAAGGATGTAGACAGCCCAGGGCTACTTAAACCTAAAAAAGACTCCAGCAAAGGTATGAAGTGACCAAGTTAGCTAGGAAGGAGGTGGGCGTGATTGGACTGAAGAGTTTAAGCACACCTACCACTGACCATCCCTACTCACTGGGAGCAACATGTGATGCTGCCATGTGAGGTTAGCATGGCGAAAAGACTCCATTTGCAAGTTCTTTTCATCAGGTAAGAGGGAAATCTTCTCTGCCCTCATGGGATAATCCTTATCCATCCTTTTATCTGACTTGGTCTATAGAGACTTTAATTTGACTTAACACCCAAAGATCGTCTTGGGGTGCGTAGCATCAGTCAAGATGAAGAAAAAAAATAAAATAGGTGGGGCTTAAAACTTGACTCAGAGGGGGGAACTGGAAGGAAGCCAGAGTTAGGTTAATGTTGTGGAACAGTGAATACAGCCTGAATGTAGAAGAGCTTGGCCGGCTGGGAGTGAGAGTCCCATACCACTAACGGTACTCCTACGTCAACTCCACTAAATAAGCATATCGATGTGAAAGCGTATTACAAAGTGGTAGGCTCACTATAAGCCTCTTTTACTTCTTTCTTTTTCTCTCCTGGTATTTAGTTATAACTTATTAGGTCATTCCGTCTGTATTACATCTGGGCCCCTCCTGTAAGCTCCTGGAGGCCAAGGATGGCATCTCCTTCATTCTGGCACCCCAGAATTGGCACAGTCCTTCACCTATCATCAGACACCAGTCATCGTGGTTGTGTTTAATGGAAAGCAGACAATTCCTTACTCGATCCCCCCTCATACAGGTCATCAGAAATGTGTCTGCCTCTGAACACACTGACTTGGTTCCATGACCACCTGGGTGGTCCTTCTGAGGAGGAAGGAGAGGCACGTGCGCTAAGCATAGGCTAGACAGGCAGTTCCAGCGTATGCCTCAATTCTGCCCCCGTAATTGCCCATCCTCCTTCTAAGATCCCCCCCACACTTATCTCTTGTTGACAAGCATCTGGCCAAAAATCAAAAAGGCTTAGGAGTTATCAACAGGAAAAAAAGAAAAGCACTTTCCCATACAAGTGTTTCAAACTCAGGAGGTCCAGCCTGGGCTCTTCTCCTCCTGATTAATGACACTGACAGGGGACTTTTCAGATGACCTTTTGCTGACTGGCAATACAAACTGGACATTTTAACAGGTCTTACCGAAGACCTCTTCTGTTATCTTGGTTTGATAAGGACAAGGCACCAGAGGAAAACTGAATAAGTGCTCTATTTCCAGGATGAGATGGCAGGTGGAGAGAAACCCCATCTTGCCATAAGTGCAAAATTGTGTTTCTTTAAAGCCTGTATGACTCAGAGTATGCATTTAGGATGAATTTGTGGATATCAGAATAAAGATATCTGTGTGGAAACCTCCAGCTAGTCATTTGAACCATGTCTTTAAACATGTCGCAATACTATTCTGAGCTCTTACATCTGAAGATAAAGTTACAGCCATTTATATTTTCAACATGAATTCATTGAGCCCTTGAGGTGCCATAAGGGTCACCAGCACTGCCAGACATCTTGCCGTGGCTCAGCTACCTACCCGATGAGGGACTGCATTTATTTTTACCTTTGCCTCTATTTGGGTTTCCTGCCACTTCTCTTTTCCAAAGGCTTTTGGAATGTTCTAAGGAGAGAGATAAAGAAGGTTTTAAAAAAAAGAATAAACTTTCTTTTAGCTTCAGTGTTCTCTAGCCGTATCTCAATGGTCACTGTTAGTATCTAACAATAGATATTTTGTGGTATGGCCTTATAAAGGGATACTTCACAGCGGTTATAGATACTAGGATCTATACATATTGATGCAGGAAAGGTTAATTAAAAACACACTTAAAAGAATATGTATCACAGGACTCTGTCCTGTAGGAAAAAGCAACAAACCTGAGTCAGAGCGTGTGTGTGTGTGCGTGTGAGTGTGTGTGTGTGTGTGTGTGTGTGTGTGTGTGTCGAGTCCACGCACGTAAGCGAACATGCATAAAAACCACCTAGGAGGATTATACTAAACTGTAGCGATGTTGTTCTGGGATTTTTCAGGTTGGGGGCAAGAGTGGATCATGGGGGATATTTTACTTATTGTTGAATACATTCCTGTATTATTTGGATGCTTTATAATAAGAATATGCTCTTCTATAATGAGAAAAAGATAATTTAAAAATATTTTCTGTAGCTTTGGACTGTCACTATTTTTGGCAATGCCTAGGATCTGGAAACAGTCACTCGCTCTTTGCCATACTCCTGCCTGATCTCAGACCTATCTATTCTTATATTTTCCAACGTTTCAAAGGATAAGAATAAAATAATTTATCATAAGAGACATTAAATTCATATTACCGAGTGTTTTCTTAGTCCATGAAAAGGTGTTTGTTTTTCAGGAATATATGGAAATGGCCACTTCCACAGCTCCATTTTACAGAGAGGGATGCAGGCTCTTCTGAGGCTGATCCTTGGCCAGTGTTAGACACACTTCAGATCTCTGCCCTGCTAACAGTGACACAGCCTTCCTAGCAAACTCATCTGGGCCTCAGCAGCGCTGTTGGCCCCATGTTGTTGCTTTCCGGAGCAGGAGTGGAAAGCCATCCTGGGCTAAGCCAATGGGATGACTCCCCCAGGAAACTGGGTTTGGGGCTGACAGTCACAATCCAGTGTCTGGACCTACAATGTGTAAACCCAGGGGCTGTGAGGCAGTGGTCTCCTGCCCACCTCATGGGCAGGAGCTGCTGAGCCAGGCACAGAGGGAGGCAGTGAGGAAAAGCCAAGAGTGAACCTGCTCTTTCTTGTCGGCTTCTGATGAGTCTCCTTCTTGAGGCTCAGCTGCCATCCCACTCGTGGATCCCATGAGACACCCCTGCATCTCAATCTTGCTTGAGCTTGGCTTCACTTGTTTGGGATCAAGGAGCCCCTAGACCCTAAGCCAGGAAGTGACAGAACCAGAGATCAGACCCAAATCCCCATTGCATAAGTCACTCATTCTCTGCTAGGCCCTGTCCCCTCTGTGCTGTTCCCTCCCCCACCAATGGAGTGACATCCATTCACAAATGCTGCCACCGAGCCTCAAGACACTCAGCTTCTCCTGGGGGTGGCACAGAAGCAGGAGAGGACTGCGCCCCTATCATAGCACAGCTGCGGAAAGCTCTGACGACAGATGTGCCGCTTGAGTTGGATTTATTTGTCTGTAAACATGTCACAAGTTTTGGTGTGGGAAGTACACCTTCACTCATATAAACAGCAACACTAGGCTGTGTCACCTCTCCATATCCTGAGTGATTCCTGAGAGGTGCCTGTTGTCGTTTATTAATAATTATCCACAAACACCCCCATCCCCTTATGCAAGGTTCACGGGTCTGCCTGCTGGAGCAACACAGGTGTGTGGGAGTGAAAGAAAGGAAAGTCTATCTTTAAAAATTTTTTTAAGCTTTATTTATTTTAGAGACACAGCACAAGTGGGGGAGGGGCAGAGAGAGCCAGAGACAGAATCTGAAGCAGGCTCCAGGATCTGAGCCGTCAGCACAGAGCCTGACGTGGGGCTCAAACCCAGGAACCATGAGATCATGACCTGAGCTGAAGTCGGACACTCAACCAACTGAGCCGCCCAGGCACCCCTCTCTGACTTTTTAATGCTGTCTTCAGCTTGGGAGGAGACCCTGAGGAGTTGGAGAGGACCCAAAAGAAAAGGTTCATTCACATGGAGTGAACAAAGCAAAGACAGTAAGGGGCAATAGGCAACATCCCACATTCACCGACTCCTGGCTTTGAACTCAATGCACTGACCTTGAAGGCAGTGGGAATCATGCCTTTCAAGCAAGCTGGGAGGGCATTTGGGTGCTGGTACCCATGGTAGGGCTCAAGGCTGGCCATGGAGCTCCGGGCCAGTGGTTTCTCAGAACTATAATTTCCCAAATTGGTAAAATTTTAAAAAGAAGTGGGAGGGTGGGAGACATACACAGGATAGTCAGCTTTTAATTTTGCCAAATGACAGATTAATCAAAACCAAACACAAAAATCCTAGCATCTTCTGTCATACATTTTTCATAATAGGACTTTTTGACCCCAAATGAGTGCTAAAAGCATAATCTCCGTATAATGAACAGTCTTTCCCCCCAAATGAGTTAGTAATCTTACACCATCACATACATATGATTATAATTATATATATGTATATAATTATCCTTGTTTTTCTCATATCACTCTAGACTTGTGAAAATTTCATCACAGATGAGTCACTACTCCCGCCTTCCCTCTGCTAGGTGCCTACCCCTGCAGGACTTGGGTTGAAAGGTATATTATTTCATGAGCTCCTGGCAAGCAAGAAGACAGAGGACCCCCCCCCCCCACCCCAAAGGAAGTCTGCAATCTCTGTGGGGAGGTGAGGGTGTGGTGGTGAGGGGTGTTTCATCACTCACTGTGATGAAAATTCAGGGTGGTTTGAGAGGGAGGCACCCCATCTCAGGCGCTTGCCTGAAACAGTCTGGAACAGCCCACGTGTTCCTCTTTCTGTGCCACCTACTCCACTGTTTTCTCTTATCCACCTCCCCCTTCTTCCTGCTCCTACCAGCACAATGATTCATAGAGCGGTACTTATACTAAATGCGTTAAGTCATTAAAAAATTCTCCACCATCTTGGTCCTCGCCTTTAAAATTCAGATATTAAAGAATGTACAGCTTGCTTGGAGACAAGGATAAGCCAGAATTATCTTCTGTGGTTGCAAAGCCTGCAACTTCTATTCATCATCTTTATGCGTCTGTTATGTCAGTGGAGTGTAGCCATAATCCCAGAATGGTTGCTGCATACACAAAATAATTTAGTTTCGGAAGGGATTACCTCAACCCACAGCTCTGTTCTTATTAGCAGATGTGGGAAGCTAAAAATGCTAATGACGAGAAAATTGGAATAGACTGGGACTCTCTCAGGTATTTGCAGGTGTTGTAACGTGAACAATGTAATCAGTTAAATGTAAAGAAACCGGAAAATAACTTCTGTCCGCAATTTTTGAGTCTTGGTGGATAAAACTGGGGAAAGCTGCTGGAAGTTTGAGCAGGAAAGTCTGTGGCTTTGGTGGCTACAGAAAGCAACAGAGTGCACCTGGGTTTGGTGGGCCCATGGTGGCTTGGAGTCTATGGAGAATCAGAAAAAGCCCTCCCACCCCAGCACCTTGGAGGGCTGGATTTAACACAACTCCCAGTTGAAATCAGAGAAGGAAAGCATCTCCTTTCTTTCTCTCTCTCCCCTCCAAGCCCCACATTTTTAGGTCAGAATTAACATCAAATTTTCACTTTGTTTAAAAGTAGAAATAGTTCAAGCCTTTTTGCTAGCAACCTTGAATTAAGAGATGGTAATTGGCGGTCTTCCCACTCCCACTCAAGCCTAGTTCATCTTATTTAAAACCCTAATTTGCTTCTTTGGAGGCCAAGAGGCATGAAACGCAGTCACTCGATGCTGTTTCCCATCAATATCCTAAGGCAGCAACTGAGGGGCAGACGACCACAGTCTCACTTGGGGCTGGGCTGGGAACAGGAGACATAAAGGAGCCCGGTAGCTGAGCAGTAGAGGTGGAGCTCTTTGAGATGAGATTTAGGTTAGGGGCATGGCAGCAATTCATAAGGAATGCCAGGACATTCCTGTAAATGGGACAGGATGGAAAAAATTGTATTTACCAGAAATCTTTACAGGGAGAGAGTTGGAAGGACTCATTCGATGAGCTGCTTCATGTTGAAACTATGGGGCTTGTTCAAGTAAGTCATACACGGATTTTGTTTACCTGAGAAGAACATGCAAGTTGGGGTCAGAGCTGAACTGCTTAGACCAATAGAGAAGAGGCAGAATGCTACCACCAGAAAGCCTCCCTATTAACCCTTCTGCCACATAAAGCTGCTAACTCAGCTTCTTCTGTAAATATATACCTAATAAACCTTCCACTGGTTTGAGGAGATTTCAAACTGCTGAGGACATTGCAGGTCTAAGAGAACTTGGCTGGGCATTGTGTTGGTGGGGTGAAAGCAGAGCCCATTGAGTCCTTAGAATGGCTGCTAGTTCATGGCCAGGGTCTGTGGAGAGGGGATCTGACTGTGCCAGATCAAAACGAGCCATAGAACATGCTGTTCCAGGGCACAGACTAGTAGATGAAAGTCACATGCCAGTGGCCAGACCACATGGGCCTGAAAACTGCCCTCTTTACACAGGGGAGAAATATTCCAAGTTCTTTAAGGTGTGAATGGGCACCCCAGCAGCTTCTCCAAGATTATGTTTGTATTAGTCAGGGTTCTCCAGAGAAATAGAACCAACAGATTAGATAGATATAGATATATATACAGATAGAGACAGAGATGAGATTTATTATAGGAATTTGCTCATGCAATTATGGACTCTAAGAAGTCTCATGATCTACTGTCTTCAAGCTGGAGAACCAAGAAAGCCAGGGGTATAATTCAGTATGAGTCCAAACGCTTGAGAACAAGGAGCATCAGTGTCCAAGGGCAGGAGGAGATGGATGTCTTAGTTCAAGCAGAGAGAGCAACTTTGTCTTTATCTGTTTTTTGTTCTATTAAAGCCCTCAATGAATTAGATGATGCCCACTTATGTTGGTGAGGGCTATCTTCTTTACTCTGTCTACCGATTTAAAAGCTAATCTCCTCCAGAAATACCCTTACAGATACACCAGCTCTCTGGGCCTCCCTTTGCCCAGACAGACCGCCACATCAAATTAACCACCACAATGATGATATGAGCTTAAAACTCTGTTATTTCCCCAGTGTGCCTGTCTGGATTCTCATGAGTTGCTGCCAGGTGAATGGTAGGGCCAGGGAAGGGTAGTCTTCATTCTGGGGGGGAGGGAGGGTTGCTTTCCTCAGATGATAAGACCTAAGAAGTAAGGGCTATGACCCAGTCTGCTTGTCCAACACAACCTCTGTGCACCAGGGCCTAGCCAGGTGCTGGGAATATGATGATGGAGAGATGGACATTCTCCCTGACTGAATTCATGGTTGGGCACCAGAGCAGACAGAGTTAATGACAACAGAGTCTGGTATGCACAATTGGGAGGTGGGGTAGGGAAATTCTCTGCCAACAGTGGGGGGCTATGCCACCCTCTCCCTCAATCACCAGCAATCAGGGGTGTGGTTTAAAAATTCTTGAACAATTTGATAGAATAAATGTTCAAAGGAATTAATTTGAATTAAAAGTAGTTATTATGGCAGCGTGTGGCATGACTCCATTGGCAGGAACACATGGGAGGGAAGGGAGGAGGGAATTTTTTGGAGAAAGAGGAAAGAGCCAGAGGGTGGTAGCTCTTAAATGCCTGGCTAGAAGATCTAGTCTTTACCCTACGCATGAACCATTACTGGTTAACCTTTGAGGACAAAAGCCATGTGTACTCTGTATCCCTTTTTACCCAGCATGATGTGGGCAAGGCTTCAATTTGTCCTCTGACATCTACTTTCTCCCATTCCACAGGTGTTAGACCTGCAGAGACTACTTTTCCCAGCTTCCCTGACAGCCAGGTGTGGCTATGAGGCTGAGTTCTCACCAATTATAAGATAAAGTGAAGTGTGTAACTTCCAGACCACATCCTTGAAAGGGAAGCTTTTCTTCCTTTCTTTTTTTTTTTTTTTTTTCAACGTTTATTTATTTTTGTGACAGAGAGAGACAGAGCATGAATGGGGGAGGGGCAGAGAGAGAGGGAGACACAGAATCGGAAACAGGCTCCAGGCTCTGAGCCATCAGCCCAGAGCCTGACGCGGGGCTCGAACTCCCGGACCGCGAGATCGTGACCTGGCTGAAGTCGGACGCCCAACCGACTGCGCCACCCAGGCGCCCCGCTTTTCTTCCTTTCTACAGACAGAGCACAGACAGCGTGGGACTGAGTCAGTTTGTTTTCTGCACACACCAAGGGACAGTAGAGCAACAAGGAGAAAGGAATCTGGGTCCCTGAGTGGCTTCAAGGAACACAGTTAACCATCCAGGCCTTGACCACCCGCTGCTGCAGACAGGTACGTGGGAGAGAAATGAACTTCTGTCTTACTTAGGCCATAGTATTTGGGGTCTGTTACAGCAGATTAATTGTACCTGACCTATTACATTAGGACTCAATATGTTGTCCAAATGTACTATTAAATTATTTTTCAGAAACTCATAAAGGAAAAAAAATTCATAAATGGCTGCAGAAATCAAGATCAAGCAAATGAAGAAAGCAAAGCCTATTTATCAGAGATTATTAAAGCAGCAGAGTTAGCCGCTGTCACATACGTTTTAGTAGAGACTCAAAGGCAGGCAGAGGAGTGGGAAAGCTTTAGAGTGGAGGAAAGGGAAGGCTTATGGTGCACCTGCTTGGAGGCCGGTGCCATGGGGAAGCTGGAGGCTGGCTAACTAGGAGTGGGGCATCCTGTATGATTGGTTAAAGGTGCATATTTGACTTTCTCTAGTCCTAAGTTGAAAGCAGGGACAAGGATTAGGGAATCTGGAAGTTATTAACCAAGCTCTGGCCATCTGTGGCTGACTGTTAAAGAAGTTATTGATTAGCTTTCTGGATTGTCACAAGAGATGGCAACCTGGCTTCTCACAAGCCTCATGTACAGCAGACTGGCTTCCAGGCTGTTTACTATACATAAGGGGATTGGTTTCCTAGGCAGGTTGCTGAAAGTTGTGGGTAGGGTTCTCTTTTTAGGTATGGTCTGGCCACTGTCCATTTGCATATTCAGTATCTCATAGCTAATGAGCATAGCCTTAACACAGAGGGGAAATGGCGGTGGGGGTGGGGGGTAGCACCTTAAAATAATCTCATTGGCACAGAAAAGTGTAACTAAAGAGAAAATTTCCTATGTCCCTGATGGATCGAGAGTGCACTACTGGGCTATGCTGAGAACTGGCCAAATCGCAGCAATTAAAAGAGAGGCCTCAGAGTTGAGGAACAGGGGCTCTGTGACCCAGGCTGACCAGTGACAGGATTTCTGTGGTGCTCACAGCCAAATGGCATTAGGACTTGAGTTACTCCCGACACTTGCTTGAAAAGAACTGGTGGTTGGCTTCGATGCTGTCATATCCCCTGGGGCTCAAGCTAAGGGATGAGGCTCCCGGCCACCCTCCTCGCCCATCCTCGACCCCCAGAAGCCCAGTGAGTCCCAGAGCACACTTTGTGGATTAGACAGACCGGTGGTCACAGAAGAAATGTGCTTTTCTTAGCACAAAGCCAGTCGTGAGCAGGACCAGACGCATGAGGAGGCCCCTAATTGCCTGCAGATGTCTGAACGACACCCAACTGGCAGGCCTGTGCTCTCTTTCAGATCTGGTTTCCATTCCTGTGGCGTGTGAGACGAGGGGACCCTTCTTCAGGGATTCGTGGGCAGTGTGCCGAGAGCTCGATGTGAGCAGTTTTCCTGATTGGGGAACACCTCTCCTTCTGGTAATGGGGCTGCAGACATTTGAACTCCTGCACTTCAGTTTCCAAGAACATCGAGTGTTGATCTTTGCAGGAGACAAGCACTGCTTTATGCTTTGTTCTCTCTGTGGTTACTCACCCTCAGCACTGTGGGCCTTCTTTTCCCCAGGCTTCCCGGGGGCCCCAAGAACTTCAGGCGATCTCAGAAGAGTCTGGGCAAGGAGTGCAGCTGGCTGTCCTGAGGCAGGCTCTCGAGTTTCCAAAAGGGAATTGCACATTTCCTAAAGGGAACTCTTGGTTCTCTCTAAAATCCTGCCTACTTCCCTCAGTCTCTCTTATTCCTATAACCATCTACTCAGAGAATCAAGCCCCAAACCTAAAAGCCATCCTTGAGTCTTTCCCTTCCCTCACCTCCACTGTCAGGTAGTCCTATCATGGTTCCTTTCAAAGTGTATCAGGAAGAGATTTACTTGATCTAGTCCCTCCTACCCACACATTTGCTCTCCTATAATCCATTCTCTTCAACAGTACCAAGAATAATTCTCTCATTCTCTCAAAGTGTGTACTACACCCTCTTCTTCCTTCACACTGGTTTTCTCTCCCCTTTTCAGGATCTTTCTTAGCCTGAAATATTCCTACCTTTCTCATGTCTAGCGTCTACACATTTTTTCAGGTCATCTTAAATTTCCTCTTCTCAGAAGTCTCCAATCACTCTGTCTAACTGAGTCCCTGCTGCCTTTCTCTCTCCCCCTTTATTTTTTAACAGCAGATTTTATGGTTGTTTATTGTCCACTGTCTATCCCCTGCTTGCCTGTAAGATCTTGTTCGATACCTGTTTCTGGTGCCTAGCACAAATTGGTTTTCTTTAAATCTTGAGTAAATGGATAGATGGATAGATGGATAGATTGGTAGATGGATAGTCTTTTTTGGGCTTCATAAAGGTTACTTGAGTCTAATTCCCAGAGCTGAGCCAAACTGAGTCTTGCCTTATTCTGTAAACTCTGCCACGTGTCAATTCAATTCAATTCAATTCAATTCAATTCAATAAATATTTATGAAATGCCTACAATGTGCTAGTCCCTGGAGATACACAATCATGAACAAGACAGATATAGACCTTATGGGAAAGAGGGGTGGGACAGAATTAAATATGTAATTGTAGTCTAGAATAGTGCCATCTATAATTATGATGTGAGAAGTGGAGGGTGCTGCCAGAGCACACAAAAGAAGCATCTGAATGTAGTCTGGGGAGTTCAGGGGAAGGACAGACAGACCTCCTGAGCACTGTAATGCTACCTTTCCTAATCTTCTTGAGTGTTTGAGAAAGTGGAATAGTGAAATCTGATTCTGACAAGACTTAAGTTTTGAGTGCCTGCCACTAATCAAGCATTGTTTCTAGGCACTGTACACACAAAGTCTCTTCTCCCTACAACGATCTTGCCAGGTAGGTATAATTATTGCCATGTTACAAATGTGGAAACTGTAAAAGCAAGCACTATGCCCAAAGCTATTGTTTTAGAACAGATCCCCTAAGAAATCAACCGAGGTAGAGATCTATATACAGGGGTGCTCCTGGAAACACCACCTGCAAGGACTTGAAGGCAGTGGGGTTAGGCCAAGGGAGAAGCTGAACAGCGAAGCAGGTACAACAATGGCTTTGATTGATACCACAAATGCTCTGGAGCTGGGAGGGCCCCTCAGAGTTCTGAAATTAGATATTAGGTGGGCTTTAAACCCCTAAGTTGACTAGTAATTGGACCCAGGCCATCCCTGGGATGAGGGTATAACCTGGGGTGTGGTAGCCTCCTTCAGCAGAGGGCAATTCCTTGAGGTGGGGAGTAGATTGGTAACTGCTAGCAGCTGGGAAAAATGAGTGCCTTGGTCCTAACCCTATCACCCCTGCAGCCACCCAGATCCTCCACAGTAGCTGGGCTACTGTGTCGATGTGTCCCAGGGCTCAGTCCTAGAACCTCTTCTCTTCCCTGTCTACCATCACTCGTCAGTGCTATCAGTGATTCCCACAATTTTAAATACCATTTACATGATCCCACATTTATATCCTCAGTTTAGGTCTCTCTTGTGTGCTTCAGACTCCTATGCCACAGTTTATTCATCATCTTCGCCGAACAATTCCAAAAGTGAACTCCTGATTCTGCCCTTCCCTGCCATCAGTTCCTCCTACATCCTTCCTGTCTCAGTTGATGGCACCTCCACTCTTCCAGTTGCTCAAGCCAAAAACCTTGGGCTCCCTCTTGAATATTCTTCTCTGAGACTTCATTCAATCCATCAGGAAATCCTTTAAAATATACCCCACAGCACCTCCCCATTTCGCTCACGGTAAGTACTTGCAATGGCCTGATCACCCCTCATCGCCTTTAGCCACTTATTTCCTACCACTCCCACCCACCCCATTCCATCCAGACGTGCTGGCCTCCCTGTTGTTACTTGAAGCGACCTCAGGACCTTCCCGTGGAACCCTACTCCCCACACATTTTGACAGCTCTCTCCTTCACCCCCTTCAAGTCTTTGCCCAACGGTCCTCTGCTCAGTGAAGCTTCCCTGAACACACTAAATTGCACTCTCCATTCACGGTCCCTACTTGATTTTATCCTCAGCACCCATCACCTTCTAACCTACTATGTCATTTAATTAATTTTTTATTTATTACCAGTCTCCCCCCAGCTAAATGTAAACTTCCCCAAAGCAAGGACTTTTCTGCTTTGTTCACCATTGTCTCCTTGGGGTCTAGAACAGTGCCCACCACCTAGCGGACATTCAGAAAGCGTTGTTGACTGGACAGTGATGCACTCACTGTTCATCAACACTGGCATTCAGAAGTGGGTCGATCTTGTTCCAAAAGCCTGTTCTTGCCACCACACCACACCACACCTTTCTTGCATAATCAAACCCCTTTAAGACATATGTAATGCCACAGAGTGACCAAAAGCAATTCTTGGCCCTGCACGAGGTCACACAGACTACTCGGCCAGGGTCTATATATCAGAAGGGGTTTCAGTCAGGCTTTGTTTACCGGGTAAAAAGAATTTCTCAGGATACTTCATAGGCGAAAATCTGGCCCCCAGCCCCTTGTGACAGGGAAGTGATGGTGTCAGGGCTTCTGGAGTCCTCTCTGAGTGAAACAGGTGCAAGATTCTGACTTGCTAAGTGATTCACAAGGCTTTCTGTGGTTGCTTAGGTTAAGGTGGGGAAACCCTGAGCTGCACCCTTGTACAACAGTCCTCAAACCTTCTCATAAATCAGGCCCAGGCCTGCATGTCTGCTCAGGCTCTGACCAACTTATCTATATATTCTGATGCTATTCAGAATTTGTTGTTAAAAGAAAGCTGGGGACAAGAAAATTTGCGACATTTCTTTTAATGACAGCAACATGTAAGTGAGTCTCTCTTCTTCTTTTTTTTCCTTTGTGTGAGAGAGAGGTCTTCATTTTACTCCAGCCTGCATCTCTCCCTGGTGGCTTACACCTGGTCAGAGTCACTTATCTGTGGTATCTCCCTGGCATTGAAGGTATCTGAGTTCCCCTTCTACTGACAAAAATATAATGATTCTAAGAAATAGAATTCTCCCCGTAAATAATGATATCCAATGGGTGGTGGTGGGAGAGGGAAGCAACAGCTTTTATATTTGAGAATGAAGAAACAGAGTTTATATGATCTATATAAACTCATTCTGTTAGACTTTAAGCTGTATTAATTTTGTTGCATTCATTTCTTAAAGGTCATACATTATTCTTACAAGATCTCTAAACTTAAAAGAATACTTTTTCCATGATGTAAAGGAGATGGGAGGAACTTCCTGCAATAAGGAGAATCTGAGCTGCTGTAGATATGACCCCTCCCACAATATATATAATTCCCTTCTTGAGTGCCGGAAACAAAGAAAAACCAGTGCCATGCATGTGAGCTGGTGTGGAGGGAGCCCAAGGGCGTTTTGGACAAAGACATAGATTTAGGTGTAGGAGATAAGGCTGGGGGTCTGTGCAAAGCAGGGAACCTAAAGGTAACATTCTGTTCCATCTTAAAGAGCCTTAAAGAGGAGCCCTTCTGTTCAAATGATTAAGGCAATGCAAGAAGAAATAGAAGCCATTAAAAAAAAAAAAAGAACAGTGTGTTTGAAACAGGCATGTTTGAAAAAGAACAGAGCTTTGCTTGCCTTAAACAACCTCCTCTACTACATGAATACTCACACTTCTCTGAGCCAGTACAAGAAGAGATGAGTCTATTTTTAGAGCCAATAAAGTGCATATTGATCATTCCGATCTTGAGATTTCAGATCTCAACATTTACTGACCGCCTATTTCATGGTAGGCACTGATAGTCCCTGCCTGCTAGGTCTCTCATGACCACCTGGCCTTGGGAAGCAAATGGCCATGCTGGCCCCTCTGTATAGTCCCTAATACTGGCCAGATGCTCAAAGTGGTGCTACCTGTACTGGGCCACAAGAATTTCCCAGAACATGAGAAAGACTGTACTTTATACTTCCAGCCCAGGGTGCCCATGGCAAAGTCCAGATGGAAACATCACGGTCTTATTTAGTGGGAGAATTTTTTTTAAAAATGAAATTCTTAGTATCAAAAACTATTTTACTGGTGACAGGGGAAGAGATTTGAGGAAGGTATTCTTAGTATAACAGTTCTCAATGAGTATACATTGAATTAAATTATAACTCAGTGTTTGTGCTGCCCTATCTCTGCTGTGTTATACCAGGATATTCTGACATTTGGGATAAAAAGAGGCTTGGCAGGAACCAAGGCATTTATAATGGGAAAAACAGAACATTTTCTTTTCATGAAGGATAAAACTTCATCACATGTTCTCCAGATCAGATTTTCTGACATGTGCCCTTTAATCCAGTTCTTTTTTAGGGACAGGGAGGAGGTTAAGGATGAGGGTGGATAGACCTCTTTGTCCTATTCTTAGCAAAATGATAGTCCCCTTGGAATGAACAGCTTTTGTACTTCAAAAACATTTAAGACCATTGTCCCTCACAAGGTATAGCAAACACATTAAACAATATGATCTTAGAAGTGTCACCTCTCCAAGGCTTTCTGCTTTGTGGGTGGAGACCTGATATTCTTGACAGTCTGTGGATTCCTCTGTCCTCCTGGAGAAAAGTAAGGGAAAGGGGGTGGTTTCTATAGCTGGGAAAGCCCAGAGTCTTCAGGGAAAGCATTGCACAGGTATCTTGGAATCCAGGATAAAGCTGTTTTATTCATGTCAACTGCCTTTGTGACCAATGCCAACTGTTCTAGTCTACAGGATCTGTGTGGGGAAGGTAAGGGGGCTGGACAGCAGGGTCAGAGTGTTGAAGTCTATTCCTTCGGTTGGCTAAGGTTTTCTTTTTCAAGCAGGGGAAAAAGCCATCTTAATTTTGAGAACCACTAATGGTATGATCATTCTTATTTTTGGTGTGTACAAGTTACATACATACACATATATACATATACTATTATGTATTAGTTTCTGAAATCAATGTTATTTTTCTGATGTTAAGACAACTGGACTTCAATCACTCATTCTACCATTTCACAGGTGGAAAACAGATCATCACTCTCTTTTATGAAGCAGATGAACACTAACCTCCATTCCCCAACCCACGACTTTGCCCCTAGTTTGTTCTCTCACTCAGCTCAACTTTGTCTTGTCACTGTTTGGAATGGTGCTTAGGCTTTGTGAGATGCATTCCTCTCTCCAACTCATAAAGCATTAAAATAGAAGTTTTCCTTTGCTCCTTGGGCCATTCTCAAAGGGAAGCTTTTTAAATAGTCCTTCTACAGAAGTCACCAAAAAAAACAGAAAACAGGAAATTAAATGAATTACCAAGAAAGTCTGCATATGATTCTAACTTTGCTTTTCCAACTAACGAAGATAATATACCCTGAATATAACACAAAACTACAGAACAATAAAATAACTTCCATGGGTCACATTTTTGCCTATAATTTAGTATCAGGATTTATAATGCAAATATTATTTTTTTCTCTCAACACTTGAGGGAAGAAAGTGACATTTTCTTTTCTCTTAAAGAAACTAGGAATTTGTATTTTGTTTCTATCACTGGAATGAGCTTTTAAAAACTATCTTGTGACCCTGTTGAATAGATTCTAAGTGTCTGTGATTTTCAGAATAAAATGTACATAATAGCAAGAGCAAATAGAAATCTGTTTTAACCAAACCACAGTTATCCAAATGCTGCTGTTTGATCCAAACACGCCGTGTTTTTCAAAGCTACAGGCACGTGCACACACACTAACAACAAAATCCCCAATCCCACATAGATCTCAATTGGAAGCGTTTTGATTTATGGTAAAAGTAAGCCCCCAACCCCCTCACCCCAAACAGGGAATGATTCAAACCAGCATCTCAGGGAAAGGTAACTGATCAACTCTGAGACTTCTACTAACAAGTGTACTTCAGGGGATACCAAGGCCATTGCAGACTCCATCATGGGATTGGGGCCCTTTAGACACTAGTATCTCTGTCCACATTAGGAATCCTTCCATCAGCTGTGGAAGTCCACGGCAGTCTCCCCCATGCCTTTTCGAGCAAGCCCATTTATTACTTTCTGTTTATAGGCTGAGAGAAGCCCAGCACCAGCCTGTCATCAGCAGGCACATCCCTGCCTCCCGATCACCGGCTGTGCAGGAAAACAGGGCTAGGGGTGGGCAGAAAGCTAGGTTTTGCTATTACTTAAGACATGCATTGGGGAGGCTCCCTGAATCCACTGTCTTCCATTCCTAGAGCTCTCCTTGTATGGTGTCAAGTAAGTGTTGCCCTAGTATGGCCATCCAGAATTAAACATGACCAGCTTCATTAAAGAGTTTTCTACAAGAGAAGCTAACTTGGCTTTGCCAACTATGGTCACTAGATCCTTGACTAAAACTGTTTGTTGGATTCTACCCAGTCTAGGTTTTTTTCCAATAAGGAGATGGTCTTTTAACTCAGGACTTAATAACTAAAATAACTAAGATGGAGTTTGCCTACCAGTTGGAAAGAGAAATGTTCAGGGTTTTTCTAAACTATTAAAATAGCTCATGGGGTGGAATGCTATGTAGCAATGAAGAATCATATTCTAGGCCATATATATCATATATAGGCAATTTGTTGGCCTATGAAGATGTTTACGCTATATTACTGAGTATAATACACAACAGAAGTACAAAATGATCCACTGTATAAAAAGTAAATTACTTACATTCTGTAGCTCAGACTTCTTCTTAGCACCTTCCAGTTTCTAAGCTCTTTGGCTTCCCTGATTCTTCTTTCTCCCAGCCTGGGGACCCTTCATTTAATCTGGGAAGAAAGTTCAGGAAAGACAACTTATTATCACTGAGCCTTAGTCTTCCGGATATTTCATTCTTGGTGTATAAGCACCATTCTCGAATTCTTTAAAAAATAAAATCCTATTTCCCTTACACAGAGGGCTAATTCAAACCAAGGTTTTCTTAGCTCATTAATGAAGGAACTGGCAGCAAGACAAAAAGCTTGAAATTTTGAGAAACAGAGATTATATAGTTAGTGAGAAATGGAATCCTGAAATAAGATTATTAAAAAGATACTAAAAAAGCTAATGCCCTACACATAAGAGTTAGGTTTTATCTTCTTTATTTTCCAGCCTCCTCCCCAGCCCTTAAATATATCATCACACCTTATCATTTTTCTACAAGTGAATCTTTAACTTACCAGGGTTGTACAATGTCTGGTCCACAACCAAAGGGACATTACCTGAGTGAGTCAGATAACGCTTCACAGACTTTCTAGAATGGTCACACAGTCATCATTTTTGTCCTATTTCCAAGTTTTAGTTTTTGCTGCATAATGATGTAAACTGGGTCCTGGGGGTTTAGACTTTAGAAATGCCAAAACTAAGATTTGATTCTTCTCAGCTTTTCTGACATAATAGTTCTTCCTTCCTAGATGTAGGAAAGAATACTCTTAAACTGTGCTGAGGAGAGCTAAGAACCAAACCCAAAGTCTCTGGAACTGGGGCTATTAATGGGTTGACAGGCACAGTGAACACTTAAAACAGGAGGATTAAGTGACTATTTTCTGAATGCTGAATGTAGACATTTCCGGCTCTTTTTTTCTCTCAGTCCCAGAATGATGACACTCAGTCCTTTGCCCTCTTGGAAGGATATAGGAAAGACAACTCTGGTTTAGTTGGCTAGTGCAAAGGTGGGTCTTTCCCAACAAATGGCTTACTCACCCTACAGTAAAGCTTAGGACTACCAAGCCCAACCTACATATTCACAGCTTTCAAACAGCCTTTTATCCCCCAACCCTTAATCATGGGTAGTTAAAGAATACCAGACATCTGAGGAAAGTCTCCACTTTGGAAGAAAGAGATGCAAACAAAGAAAAAGCAACTTGGAGGAAAGACAAAGAACACTTTTAGAAAAAGAAACCAATTATAGGCAATATATCAGAGAGCTAAGAAAAGATGCTGTATACATGAAAAAAGAATGGAACATTATGTGCTTCTTCTTCTCTCTTACACAAAGAAATATGCAGTGAACAAAAGACCTCCTGGAATTAAGATTGTGATAGCAAAGTGAAGAAGGAATGGAGATAGAGCTGAACTCTTGCCCTTAGAAAGTAAAGTAAGAAAACAAAGAAAATAGAAAATTAAGAGGATGTGTCTAAGAGACAAACAAGAATTCAACTACCAGGTCCAAAAGCCAAATAGCAAAAATTCCAGAAATCGAAAACAGAAAACGGAGGGAGGAAATTGCCAATGAAATAATTCAAGAAAATTTCCAAGGCCGAAATACAAGATTTTCCAGATTGGAAGGGCCTGCCTTGTGCTAGCACTAGAAGCCAGAAGGTAATAAGCAACACCTTTAGAATTCTAAACCTGGAATTTTCAATTTATCTACACTCTCATCAAATGTGGGCATAGACTAAAGGCATTTTTAAAGGTCTCAAAAAACTTACCGTCCATGCATCTTTTTTCCAGAATCTACTGGAGGATGTGCTATATCAAAAAGAAGAGATTAAACTCAGCAAGGGGAAGACTAAAGGAAAATAAAAAGATAAAGGTAACTGGAGAGCCAAGAGAATCTCCAGCCAAGAGACCGGAGAAAAACAGGGAATCTCCACAATGATGGCAAAGGGAGATCCCAAGATGACAAGATGACAACGTGTCACCAGCTGAGTACCACCAACCCAGAATGCCACAGTGTGTCTTAGGGGCCAAGCAGGCTGCTGAGACTATTATCTATGCCACCCTGTCACATCCTCAAAACAAGAGACTATAGCAAGCAGGAAGATAGGAGACTGGGAAGCAGGGAATATAATCATGAGAAAAGCAAAAGGAACTCCCAAGATGGTAACAGAGGGAAGTTCGAGATGACAGCTGAGTGGTGGCCTAAAGAGAAATATGTACATTTTAAAATACTATTTTCAGGGGCGCCTGGGTGGCTCAGTCGGTTGAGCATCCGACTTTGGCTCAGGTCATGATCTCACAGCTCATGGGTTCAAGCCCTGCTGTTGGGCTCTGTGCTGACCGCTCAGAGCCTGGAGCCTGCTTCGGATTCTGTGTCTCCTTCTGTCTCTGCCCCTTCCCCACTCATACTCTGTTCTCTCAAACATGAATAAACATTAAAAAAAATCCTATTTTCATAAAGTGAAAAGGACTTTAAAAAATTGGAAGAATGTAAAATAAAAGTCTTAACAGTGTATCTTTGAGTGGCAAGGTAATTGGTAACTACTGTCTTTGCTTTTCTGGGTTTTGCAGGGGGATATAAGGTGTTTATGCAATAAAAAAGACATTGACATCTCTCCAGAAGGAAGAAACTCTTACCCATTGGTAGTCACTCCTGACTCCTCCTCCCAGTGCTTGGAAACTATTAATCTAATTTCTGTCTCTATAGATTTTTCTATTCTGGATATTTCCTATTGATGAAATCATACACATATAACCTTTTGTGTCTGACTTCTTTCACTTAGCATTAATATTTTCAAAATACCTCCTTTTTCATCCATCCAGCAAGCATTGGCACTTCACTTTTTTAATGAGTAATATTCCATTGCGTGGATATACATTTTGTTTATCAATTCATCAGTTGATGGATATTTGGGCTGTTTTTACCTCTGGCTGTGATGAATAATGCTGCTATAAACATTTGTATAGAAGTTTTTATATGGACATATGTTTTTCAGTTCTCTTGAATAAATATCTAGCAAATTTGCTAGGCCATATGGACCTCTGTTTCACTTTTAAAAGAACTGCCAAACTGTTTTCCAAAGTAGCTGTATTATTTCACAATCCCACCAGCAATGTTTGAGGGTTCCATTTTCTCCACATTCTTGCCTACACTTGTTATTGTCTGTCTTTTTAATTATAGCCATCCTAGTGGATAAGTATTTAATTGGCTTCTGAGTTGCAATTTCCTAAAAACTAAACATGCTGAGCATCTTCTTATGAGCTTATTGGCCATATGTATATAATCTTGGAGAGATGTCTATTGAAATAATTTTCCATTTTTATGATTTTTTAAATGTTTATTTTATTTTTGAGAGAGACAGAGTGTGAGTGGGGGAGGGGCAGAGAGAGAGAGAGAGAGAGACACAGAATGTGAAGCAGTTTCCAGGCTCAAATGTGAGGCTCAAACTCACGAACTGCGAGATCATGACCTGAGCCGAAGTCAGACACTCAACCGACTGAGTCACAAGGTGCCCCCATTATCCATTTTTAAATTGGATTTTTGTGCTTTTATTATTTGGTTTTAAGAGTACAGTGTGATTTTGAGGTTAGCCTCTTTGTATGAAGATGTAATAAAATTCTTAGCTATGTGGTTAAGGAAATATGAATTATTCTCACTTAGGCTTTCACTATTCTGTATCATTCACTGATCCTTTCCATTCTTTTTTTGTGTGTGTGTGTACAATGTTAAATGAAATTGGAATGACAGCTTTTTTTTAAATATATGAAATTTATTGTCAAATTGGTTTCCATACAACACCCAGTGCTTATCCCAAAAGGTGCCCTCCCCAACACCCATCACCCACCCTCCCCTCCCTCCCACCCCCCATCAACCCTCAGTTTGTTCTCAGTTTTTAAGAGTCTCTTATGCTTTGGCTCTCTCCCACTCTAACCTGTTTTTTTTTTTTTTCCTTCCCCTCTTCCATGGGTTTCTGTTAAGTTTCTCAGGATCCACATAAGAGTGAAAACATACGGCATCTGTCTTTCTCTGTATGGCTTATTTCACTTAGCATCACACTCTCCAGTTCCATCCACGTTGCTACAAAGGGCCATATTTCGTTCTTTCTCATTGCCATGTAGTACTCCATTGTGTATATAAACCACAATTTCTTTATCCGTTCATCAGTTGATGGACATTTAGGCTCTTTCCATAATTTGGCTATTGTTGAGAGTGCCGCTATAAACATTGGGGTACAGGTGCCCCTATGCATCAGTACTCCTGT